>NW_026726270.1:0-42776 GCF_029784015.1 Lycium ferocissimum | reverse complement strand
GATATATATATGGTTGTGTTTGCGATGTGTTTGAGATAGTTTGATATAATCTGAGACAGCATTTGATATTTGTGTCGGCATAAGCCATCTGCTTGCGAATCGGATTTATGATTGTGTTTGGGTGCCTAATTCGGGCACTAGTCACGGCCTACGGGGTTGGGTCGTGACACCGGAATCTTTCAAAACTGTCCATACATGATATTTATAATTAATCATACTTAAAAATGGTCATGCCCTTTGATTTCGAGGTTGTCCTTCCCGGTTACGACTTACGAGATCGTAATTCATCCTTTACTTCATTGTTACGAACTTCCCATGGCTTGTACCTTCCAAAACTTCATGGGACGTCTCCGATACTCCATTAATACGGTGAAGTACATGGCATGCTCATGCTCTAAAAATGTGAGGTGTAATAGGACCACTGAAACTTAGCAGTCTTCTGTGTCAATTTAGGCAATCAAGAGGCTATTGACGAAAAGCCTTCCACAAACTTTTGGTAATAATTTGCCAAACCCAAGAAACTATGAATTTCCGTCGCACTAGTTGGTCTAGGCCAATCCTTAACCGCTGAAATTTTTTGAGGGTCTACTTTAATGCCGTCACCAGTCACCACATGACCCAAGAAAGCCACAGACTCAAGCCAGAATTCACACTTAGAGAATTTTACATAAAGCTCGTTCTCTCAAGTGTTGTCAAAGTTATCCTCAAGTGGTTTGCATGATCCTCACGACTTTTAGAATACACTAAAATATCATCAATAAACACAATAATGAAGCGGTCTAGATAAGGCTTAAACACACGATTCATCAAATCCATAAATGCAGCAGGCGCATTAGTCAACCTAAAGGGCATGACTAGAAACTCAAAGTGCCCATAGAGAGTACGGAAAGCGGTTTTCGGGATATCCTTTTCCTTTATCTTCAATTGGTAATACCCAGACCTTAGGTCAATCTTTGAAAATAACTTAGCACCCTGAAGTTGGTCAAATAGATCATCTATCCTAGGCAAAGGATATTTATTCTTAATGGCCACTTTATTAAGTTGACGGTAATCAACACACATCCTAAGGGAACCATCTTTCTTTCTTAAAAACAAGACTGGAGCACCCCAAGTTGAGGAACTTGGTCGGATGAAACCTTTATCCAACAAGTCCTTCAACTGATCCTTTAACTCCCTTAGCTCCGCTAGAGCCATACGATAAGGTGGAATAGAAATAGTTTGGGTGTCGAAAATAACATCAATCCAGAAATCAATAACCCTATCAGGAGGGATACCAGGGATATCTTCGGGAAACACTTTGGGATAATCACTAACTATGGGAACAAATGCAAATTCAGGTACTGCGTCTTTTGTATCTGTAACAGCAACCAAATGGTAAATACACCCCTTAGTAATTATCTTATGAGCCTTAAGATAAGAAATAAATGTACCCCTTGGCTTAGCGATTTCACCCTCCCACACGATAACAGGCTCATCGGGAAAGGCGAAACGAACTAACTTATGGCGACAATCCATATTAGCATAACACGCGGACAACCAGTCCATCCCCATAATAATATCAAACTCCACCATCTCAAGTTCATACAAATCAGCCATGGTCTCACGTCCCTTAATCACAACAACACAATTTCTATACACTCTAGAAGCAATACAGAACACCAGAAGGCGTATCAACAGCAAAGGGTTCCAACAAAGGTTCGGGTTTTATACCCATATTAAGAGCAAAATAAGGGGTCACATAGGATAAATTTGAACTTGAATCAATCAATGAGTAAGCTCATGAGAACAGATGGTAAGGATACCTGTAACCACACACCGATATCGAAGCCTCGGTACCGCTCCCTACGAGTCGGCCAGCAAAGTCGAGTTGTCCCTCCACCGTAAGTATTAGCAACTTCCTTTCTTTTGCCGTTGTTATGAGCATTATAATTATTATAGTTAGCATTACCAGCAGGCGGATTTTTAGCAGATGCAGAAGCAGGCTGTTATATCCCGTATTTTGAACAACGGGACAATATGGGTGAATTACGATAAGTTGGAGACAAGACCATTCCGGGATACGAAGTAGAGACTTTTGTAGGTATTAAAGGCTTAAGTCGTGTATGATTTTATTGGCATGGAAATGTTAAGGAAATATTTGGGGTCAAATTCCATTTTTAGTAAGTATTCTATTTTTGGAAAGTTGAAAATTCAAAGGAAAAAAAAAAAGAAATAAGAAATAAGGGCCATGTGGCCGGCCACCTTATGTGGGCCATGGCCACATGGTTGGCTAAAATGTGCAATTAAAAGATGACTAAGTAGTCATCTTATTCACCTTCTCCTTCACTTTAGAAAATTCAAGAAACTTGGAGACAAAAAAATGCTCCATTCGGCCATGACCATGGAAGAGTGAAGTCCAAAAATTGATTCCAAAAAAATAATTTCTTCTAGTTTTCCTACCAATTGAAGGGTGCTCTTTAACGTGAGATAGTTGTTAGAACAAGCAAAGCTCTTATTCTTGCAAGAACAAGGCTAGCCGAGTGAAAGAAGTTGGGAGAAGAAGGTATGCTTTAATCTTCTCTTTTATATGTTATGAATGGTTTGTGGATGTTGTAGTATGTAGAAATGAACAAAAATCACGAAAATATGGATGTTGGTGTTGGGCCGAATATGTGTGTGTGTGGCCGTGTGTGTGTAGTGATGTAGGAGGGGTGAATTAATTGTGTTTAGCATGTTTTTGGATTGTTGTAATGTGTGGAAATGGATGGAAATCATGGAAGGGGTGTATTGATGTTGTGGCCGAAAATGGGTGTCTTGTATGCCAAGAATGAATTAGTCTTATTTAGTGTTTTGGTTGTTGTTGTCGTGTGAATTCTATGTTAATAATGAAAGTTTAATGAATTAAGATGAAGTGTGATGGTTGTGGGCTGATTTGGAAGGCAATGTAACCCTTATGTAATTTTTGTATTTATGGTAGTGACATTGTTAACATATAGATTGTTGATGTAGTTTATGAGTTTTGGAGGAAGGAAGTATGTTGGTGTTGTTCTCGGGTTTGGGGAGGTTTTCGGGTGGATTGGAGTGTTGGTTGGATTGTTGGAAATATTGTGTAAATTGTTTAAAGTATTCTTGAATAATGTTTGAATGGTTTTGGATTAGTAACCGAATAGATAAACGTTGATGTTAGTTTGAATATAAGTAGTTGAATGGAAATAATGAATGTTGTTGGATTATGTAGAAAGAGCTGTTAATATTAGAATGTATTTTGAATTGATTATTGATGTTGTAGCTTGGTTGTTGGTTTGGTTGTTGTTGAATTTGGCCGAGTTGAATTCTCGGGGTGTTGTATTTATAGGGGAAATGCTGCCGAAATTGTTGTAGAATTTAATGTTCGTTGGGAATGGAATGCCTAAATGCTTATGGTTAATGTTTGGTATGTTGGCGTTATGTAGATCTTGGAGCGCCCGAGACTTGAGGCTTGACTTGGCTTGAGAGCGGACGAGGTATGTAAGGTGTAACTTTCTCTTTTTGGCATGTCTTAGTGCTAACTAGGCTA
This sequence comes from Lycium ferocissimum, assembly GCF_029784015.1. NCBI lineage: Eukaryota > Viridiplantae > Streptophyta > Magnoliopsida > Solanales > Solanaceae > Lycium > Lycium ferocissimum. The sequence goes on along the minus strand of NW_026726270.1, from coordinate 39,241 downwards.
TGACCCGAGCCTCGGGGTAATTCCACTCTTAGGATCCGAGCTTAGATGTGTACCTTATTCATTCTTAAAGACTTACTCCTTAATGTAACCAAGACTAAGGTTCTTATGTTTTCAAATGATTGAATTTCAAGAGTCTTATAAAGAATTTTGCTATTAAGAGGTCCCGAACTTCAAACGCTCGTAACTTTTGCATACAAGCTCGGATCGCCCCGAAACCTAATAGGTAACTTCATGAGACATAACATTCCCCCAACTCTCGTAGTCGGGCTCGGATGGGGTTGGTACCCGTCCGTGGGGCCCGCGGCTTTTCTATGTTCATCCTTAATGACCTTTAAGAAAAACTTGGCACTATTTTCACCTTACCTTCCGAGTACGGATTTTTACTTGTTTAATAAGTTTAGGATTGTGATTTTTATGCATTTTAAATGAGGATTGCTACGCATATGACTTCGATATGTAATTATGATTTCTAAGTCTGGTTTGACATGTTCCGAGTGATGTCCGAAAGGTATTTGATATAACTATTGTCCCGATTTCCAAATGATTGCTCGCTTAATTTATTTCACTCCATCGAGTCTATGGAATGATTTATGTGCATATGGTTTCTCACTACTCTGCTCGTGCAAGCTCAATATGTCATTCACCGAGTCCCGGGCCGGGTACGTATTCGTGCACAGTCTCATTGCATTATTCACCGAGTCCCTCACTAGAGGGCCGGGTACGCTATATATACATATATATGATGATATAATGATGTGATGACATGGGGATGGCGGCCAGGATGGCATTTGATGATCCTATTCACCGAGTCCCTCACTAGAGGGCCGGGTACGGCATATGCATATGATTATGTGATTACTATACATGATGCTTATATGGTTTTATTTACCGAGTCCCTCACTGGAGGGCCGGGTACGCTGTATGTACATAATGATTTGAGAATAATATATGGACATGCATGATATATGATTCACAGGCAAGTTTTTGATTTTTCGATTACTATACTTGTTTCGATATATTCCAGTTCGGTTATGGTTCTAATTATTGTATTCCGTGCTTTACATGCTCAGTACATATTCTGTACTGACCCCCTTCCTTCGGGGGCTGCGTTTCATACCGCGTAGGTACAGATACTTGTTTGGGTGAGCCGCCAGCTTAGGATCCTTACTCAGCTATTGTGGAGAGCTCCCTTGTTCGGAGCCCAGATTTTAGTACAGACTCTTTTGCTACATATGTATATATTTATTCAGGGTACGGCGGGGCCCTGTCCCGTCATATGGTTCTGTTATTACTGTTAGAGGCTTGTAGACATAAACGTGGGTTGTGGGTAGCACTATTCAGTTGTGTTTGTGTTCTGTATATCCTCCGGTTATATGTATGATTTATGTATATATGCGTGCGCGGTGTCGTGCTTTTCTGTACGTATAAGTTCCTATTTTGCTTGCTATGATCTGAGTATTAATGATAGGTGGGTACGAGTGCCCAGATCGGGCACTAGTCACGGCCTACGGGGTTGGGTCGTGACACAGGCGAATCATTCTTTTAGTTATTCATAGCAGCCATCTCACGTAGCCACTTTCTGCATTCCCTCTTAATGTGGCCTCTAATCCCACAATGATGACAGATACTTTCTTCCCACACTGGCAGATGACTACTTCCCTGTGAAAACTTACAATTATTATTATTTTTCTAGCCTTGCCTACTAGAAGGCACACTAGCATGGGAATAAGAACCGGACGAGCGGTGCGGGGCCCCTCTCTCCTCGCCTCCAAGATAGCTGTGAACACCGAAACCACCCACAGATCGGGCCTTCTTGTTCTGGTCTCGCTCCACCCTCTCCTTATTTTTCTAACTCTCCTGCTACTCAGCAAACCCAACCAAAGGATAAGAAAGTACAAGTAGAAGACATAGCAGCAGCAGAACCAGCAGACTTGATACGTTGTACCAAGCCTTTCACAAAATGAGTCAACTTATGCTTTTCAGTTGGAATCATGTATAAAGCATACTTTGACAAGCGGGTGAACTCCAAACTATACTCACGAACCGACTTGTTACCCTGTTCCAGCTTTTCAAATTTTGTAGCCATAGCAAATCTCTCCTCATCAGACAAAAACCTTTCCATGAATGCCTCTTCAAATTCAGCCCACGTCAGAGCTAAAGCAGTGTCACCCCTCTAAGACTCCCACATCTCAAACCATGTGTGAGCAACATCCATCAATTGATAAGAAGCAAGCCTCACAGCTTCAAAATCCTAGGCATCCATTGCCCTCAATTCCTTGAAGGTCTTATCTAAAAAATGCTGGTGGTCATCCACCTCTCGTGACCCGAAGAACTCTAGTGACTTCAAGTCAAGGAATTGCTTAAGTCTGCCACCACCGTGAGGTCCCACACCTCCACATTGCTGCTGAGCCGTAACCAATGCAGTCAATATTTGAATAGCCATTTGCATAGTACCAATCTCTCACACCCATAACAGGAACAGCAGGAGCAAGCGGTGCTGGAGGTTGTGCTCGATTCCAACATTGTTTTCGTTACAAGCATTCGCGCCCCCAAGATTTCGGTTAACTCCCACTGGACGTCCTCGGTTACCATTTTTGGATAGTGTTAGAGCCATTTTTGCAAGTCACGAATTAACGAGTGAATTAGAATGATCCTAAAAGAACTTTAAGCTCTACAACACTATCTAAAATCAAGAAGAATATGAAACACCTATGAATGTCCCGGGAGTTTCTCAGTCCAGCTGGTGATCAGGCTGCACAAGGAAAACTCCACTAGACACAGCCCCACAGACATCGAAAATAATCCTAGGACGTATTTAAACCTAGGCTCTGATACCAAGCTTGTCACGCCCCAAAACCCACCCTAGACGTGACCGGCATCTGACGTCATGAACGATATTGGAAGAACCTAAAAGATGCACAATGACACTTGAACCCGCCAGGTTCAATAATCACGTCCAACAGTTTATAAAATAAATTTAAACAAGTCATGATGTAAGAATAAGATCAGTGGAAGTCTTTATAATTTAAATAATTCAACTAAAACATGATAGTGTGCCCGAAAGAGTTAAACAACAACTCATCTTCTACCCATATTCGAATGTATACTAAGGAGCTTCTGAGAATAATGAATAAACATCTAACTCATCGGAACGCAGCTCGAAAACTAATATAAATAAATGGAATCAATAAATAGGGTGTCCCGCGAACAAGCATGTGGGCTCACCAAATCAGCAGCATCAGCAAGTTCTCCTAAATGTTCTGAATGTCATGAACCTGCTCCTCTTCGTTATCTAACATACCATCAAAAACAATAATGGTATGCCTGAGTACTTCCTACTCAGTGAATGCCTCGGGGACAACAAGTGATATGAAAATAAAGTGTAAAAACATATAAAGAAATCAGTTCTGAGGATAGTGTGACACAATATGCAAACAGTTATTCAACTTGTTTATCTCAATGAAAGACAATTATCAAAATAGGTTATAAAGTCCTTGTCAAGTTCCAACCTCCAAATATGCCATTTAAGTTGATCATGATTATTAACAACAATTCCATTAAAAGATAGGAATATCACACTTGCCAATACAGGACCAAAGATCGATCATAACGAAGGGATGACCTTTGAGGTTCCCAAATCATAGCAGTGCATCACACCGGAATATGAAATTCAACGGTGGTTATCCTTCCTCCCGAATAGCTAGGCATAATCAAACCCCAGGTAGCGAACCCGAAAGTGGCCACTCTTCCTCCCGAATGGCTAGGCATTATCACACTAGGATCCATAGTGGCTACCCTTCCTCCCGAGTAGCTAGGCAAAACACAACAACTGGTTTTCATAGCATAGAAGCCAATTTATAATTCATTTGTAACGTAGTCATATCATCAATTGTCATTAAGGTTCATTATGCCATATTGAAAGAATAAGTCATTCCAATCAACGTTTTGAAAACGTTTAACTTCTTTATGAACGATTTAAATGTCCTAGTTCATCAATGAGAATATCATTACCAACCCTTAAACATCATTAATAAGCATCTCTTATAGAGGAAAACGTTCATAATATCACAATACATATATAGGGTTTATTACAATCTAGGTTTAATGTGGGTTTGTCCCCTCACACACATTAACCACCATTTAGACATGAATTAGAGTTCAAGAAACATGAAAAGATTACTTTTCTTTTCATTCATTATAAAGAACCTTGAATGAAATTTACGCTTCCAACAATAGTTTCAAAAAGTGATTTTCATTCAAAATAAGTTTTCAAAAGAGAGACATACCTAAATTATGCTTTACGTATCTTAACAATTCACCTTCTTAGCGAAGAACACCCAAAACCCTAGCTTGACTCACTTGGAAGAAGATTACTTTGCAAACCCTAGGTTTTTGTTACAAGAATTATGTTAAGAATCATATGTTTAATGCTAGGATTGATTAATAATGATAAAGATGTTCTTACCTTTGAGTTGAAGACTTGGAGGAATGGTTTTTGTTCTTAAGGTTTTTCAAAAAGTGAAGGAATAAATAAAACAAGTGCCTTATTTATATTTTTCTGGTGAAAACGGGCTGTGGAGGGCCCAAGGACGGGCCGTCCTTCGTGTTACAGACCGTCCTTTAGCAGAAATTTCCACAGAATTCTTGTGATTTTGAGGCGTTATGGTGCAGTTTTATGGCCCGTAACACGTGTTACGGTCCATAACGTCTCACCATAACACAGGCTAAATTTCCAGAATGTTTTGCGTCCAGATAGGTTTAAGTAAAGTGGGCATAAATTTTTGTACATAACATTTCTTGGGCTCAGCGAGCTATCGTTGGAATGCTTTTTCAAAGATCTACAACTTTCATCAAGGAAGTTTTTCCAAATTCCTCACACATTTTTATGAAAATTGCCCAGAAGATAGACCTACCAAAACTTAGGCGAGATTAAGAGCACTTAAGAGCTTCACTAGTTGGTTTGACTTCAAAACAACTACCTTCCACCCGAATTCATCAAGAATGGATTCATATAGATAAAATATCATCTTAACACTAGATTTTTACACATTCACACCTAGTTCAAGTTTACGAGGTGTTACAGTTACTGCCTTGGCTGCATGATCAAATGCGCGGTTGGGCCACCAGCTGCGCGGCAGCGCACTGAGCACGATGTTTTAAAAGCCTAACTTCTTTATATTCATTTACACTTCATTTTAAACCAATTTTTCTGAGGAAAAAAATACCAAAGAAGTCTCTCTAAGCCTAAGGTGAGTCTGTACTCAATCTCCATCAATCATACACCAAAGTTCATCTCTTCTTGATCATAAATTATCTCTCCAAACCCTAAGTTCTTGAAAATTCAAGAAGAGGAAGAAGAGAGGCATGTGGAATTCGTCTAAAAGGTAAGACTTCTAAGTTTCCTGAGTTTATTATTAAGTTTGGTTCAGAGTAGAAAGTTCTACAAGGTTAGAATCTGCTAGTGATTCATGGAAGGGTTCAAGAACACGTTTATAGGCTTAGAAAAGCCCTAGTTTTTCAAAACATAAAGAGAGTTCATAGAAACGAATAAAGCTTTAATCTTTCTTATCTAAATCTATTGTAGATTGATTGTTGAACCTTGGAAATTCCATTTTGCTAGATTTTAACGGGATTTGAGGTATGTCTCTTTCGAAAACCTTCTTTTGACGTATGTCTCTTTTTCGAACATACTTTTTCAAACGTTTAAGGTGTTGTTTGACAAGGTTTGTGTGCGTGAGGGACAAGTCCGCAATAAACCTGTCACGACCCAACCCCGTAGGCCATGACTAGTGCCCGAGCTGGGCACCCATACGCGCTGACAACCCATTCGATACAACCGACTCATACATTCATAGAAATCAAACGTGGCTCCAAATCGACGCATACAAACCAATATACGCAGACGTGTCATATCATAAGTACATAACATATCAAAGCATACATACACGCGTGTATCGATATTTGGCCATTGACGGGCCGCCCGAAACATACCACACAACGCGTCCGAACAAAACCGTACATAACCCACATCTATGTCTCCACGACCTCTAATACGTAACAACATAATCATATGGACGGACACCCCGCCGTACCCCGAATAAACATAATCATATACATCAAGAACAGTATATACCCAAAATACCGGCTCCAGAACAAAGGAGCACTCGAACAGCGAAATGGAAATCCTACGGATCACCAAAACGCATATCCGTACCGCGGCATGAAACGCACGAGATGCGGGGCCGCACGAAATATGTACCGAGTACGCCAGGGTATGTACAGAAACAACTAAGTCATAATCGGCATGTAAGGCGTAAATTAGGCATAACAATTAGCCACCAAAGACAAAATCAAGGTTCGACATACAAATCATACATACGAGGTATTTAAGACAAATATACCGATCATCATATACATACCGTAACACATCGTAACATCATAACCGATCATGTGAGATATAACCGACGTGTGGGATGTCAAACGTCAGTGGGATTAAGCAAAGCTTGATGTGGGATTAGCCTAAACCAATGTGAAATTTTGCCCTCATCACTGGGTTTGCCCCACCATTGGGTTTGCCCCACCACCGGGTTTGCCCCACCATGGGGTTTGCCCCACCACCGGGTTTGCCCCCCACATTGAGTGCCCCACCACCGGCTCCGATACTGTTGATCATACTCCGGAAATTCATACATATAACATATAACGTAGCATATCTACACGATGCCGACGAAAGGGGCTCCGGCGTCATACGAGAGCCTCATAATACCATAATACATACACGGTTCCGGCCAAAAAGGGGCCCCACGGACCCGGACACATCATACTCGGAAAACACGTCATTTACAAACCGAGAAACCATGCGTACAAATCCTTATTACGGCTGTCAAGAATGATCAAACAAGTCCTCGTTTAAAAGCCAAAACAGTAGTCAAATAAGATTTTCTTCCGAACAGCACTCGGGAACATATCAAACCGAACTTCAGAAATCATAGTTACGTACCAAAATCATGTGCATAAGATCATTATCATAAACTTAAAAGGTAGGTAAGATCATAATGAAAACGGGATAATAGTCATATATATTCTTGGCAAAAGTCATCGGTACGTGAAAGTCGCGGGACCCACGGACGGTGTCAGCCCGGAAGCCAGCCCGCCTATGAAAAACATAGTCATCATACATCATGGAATCATTTTTGAGCATATAGAAGCGATCAGGCTCGTCAGACAAATATGATTACGACTTTCGTCGTTTTCAGAATCATTTAGGAACAAAACTCCTTTTAAAACCAAACTTTTATGCAACTTTTGAAAATCAAATATTCCGAAGACATAAGGGCCAATATTTCATCATATCAAGCATACGAAGACCAAGAAACAAATAAGAATCACAGACATGGTCGGATCGCGAGAGTAGAATTTTCTCGAGGCTCGTGTCTAGCCTATTTACGACTAAGGCATGCCAAAAGAAGGAAGGGCCAAGCTTTTACATACCTCGTCAAATCGCTTCTCCGAGCTAATCCAAACTCCACCCTACGTCTAGGACTCCCCGAGGTCTACATAACATCAATAAATGCCAATGTCAACTATAAGTATTTAAGAGTTCGTTTCCAAGCTAACACATAATTCTACGAAAATTTGGGCAAAAGATTTCCCCTGTAAATAGGCCAACCCCGAGAATTTAACTCGGCCAAATCAACAACAAAAACACCAACAACCAACCTAGCAACATCAATAATCAATTCAAAACACATTCTAGCATTAAATACCCTTTCTACATAATCCAACAACATTCAATATATTCAATTTAACGGCTTACCTTCAAGCCAACATCAACGCTTATACATTCAAATACTAACCCGAACCCATGCCAACAATATTCAAAGACATCTTAAACAATTCATACAATATTTCCAACAATCCAACAAAGGCTCCAATTTGCCCGAAAACAGTCCCCAAACCCGAGAACACTTCCACAACACATTCCTAATTTTCGAATCATGATTTGCACCAATAATCCACACTCTAACAATGTCATTCTCATAAATATACAATTTACACCAAATGTACAATGGCCTCCAAATCAGCCCACAACACTTACGATATCAATTTGAGTCATTAAACTCTTATCGCCAACATAGAATTCATAACGACGACAACTAAAACATTAAGTAGAATTAATCCATTCATTGCCATATAATATGACCCATTTTCGGCCAACACTACATATATACATATTGGTGATTCTCATCCATTTCTTCACTCTACAACATTCAAAACATGCTAACTAAACTTCAATTCATTGCTTCAACACAACACAACACACACACACTTACACGGCCATGCACTACACACACAACCTCAACTCCGACATGCCATATTTCATGAATTTCCTCCATTTTAACATACTACAACATGCATACATCATTCATAACACATAAAACATGATTAAATCTTACCTTTCTTCCTTCAACTTCACAACTAGCTAGGGTTTGCGATTTACAAAACGGATGGTTTGACGACCCAAACAACACTTCCACGCTACTTAGGGACCTCCAATTAGTGGATTTGCATCAACGAAATAATTTTGGGATGGCTTGTTTTGGACTTGGTTTTTCCCCCTCTTTGGCCGAGAGCTCAAGCTTGTTGTTCTTCAACTTCTATTTTTTTTTTTTTTGCTAAGTGTAAAGTGAGGAAAGATGACTTAGAAGTCATATTTTAAGCCCTTAGATGATTCATACATGTGTCCATGGCCCACACATGTGTTGGGCCAATCAAATTTTGCCACAAAAATGTGTGGGACCATCTCCACACCACATGGCCAATATGGCCAAAATTCAATAATTCCCAACTTTCACTTATTCCATTTTTGGTCCCAAATTTTCCCAAATGTTCCATGCCAACAAATTCATGAACAAATTAGGTCTCAAAACAAAATCGAAGGTCAAACGTGGCGACTTCATATCCCGGAATGGTTTTGTCTCTAACTTATCATAATGTGCAAAAATGCGGGATATAACAAAACCTTTATGTGTATTATGTTATATGCATGTATACATGATTTTTCCTTATTGAAGGATGATTGGAATTGAAATATAAAGCTTTAATATTTGAACATGGTTTACCCTATAAAGGATTCTTAAACGTGATTTTCAAAAGGCTTAGATATTTCATGTGGTTTTCCCTATGAACAGGTTTCATTGAATTGAAATTGAATAATGATTTGAACTTGATTTTTTTTAAATCAGTTAATGATATTGGTATACCCCTATTAATGGGATGATGAACATAATTCATAATGAACAATTCATCTACCATGGTATATTTTAGATTCGGCTTCTATGCAATGATTTATTATTCAGCTAGTATGCCATGATTCTATTATCTGTGTTTCGCCTAGCTACTCGGGAGAAAGGATAGTCACTATGGATCCTAGTGGGGTTTGCCTAGCCATTTAGGAGGAAGAGTGGTCATCGTGGGTTACACATCCCGGTGTGGTATTTGCCTAGCCATTCTGGCGGAAGAGTGGTCATCGAGAATTCATAACTTCGATGTGGTTTTGCCTAGCCATTTGAGAGAAAGAGTGGTCATCGTGGGTTACATGCCCCGATGCGTTTTTGCCTAGCTATCTGGGAGGAGGGATAGCCTTCAAGGGTGACAACCCCGATGTGGTGCTTCATTGCTGGTTTAGGGAGCCTTAGGTGGTCATCCCTTCATTTCACTTGTTTGGGCCTGTATTGGCATGTGTTATACTTTGATTAACCCATGAGTGGCTTGTTTCATAACTTGTTTGCCTGTGAGTGGCTTATTGAAAACAATGAACTTGTTTGCCTGTAAGTGGCTTATTGAAAATGTTGAACTCGAACTGGAAAGACTAGAATTGTACTTAATAACATAATGAGTTGGAACTGAATTATATGCTGATTTATGGTTTCTCTACTGATGGTTGTGAAGTTGTTGGTTTATTCTTATCTCTGAATTTCCAACTGTTTTTCATTGACATTGTATCACTGATTTGTTATATTACTTATTGTCTCCGAGACACTCACGGAGTACCCAATACTCAAGCATACCATTATTGTTTTTTATGGTATGTTAGGTAATGAAGAAGAGAAGGTACAGACAGATCTCGCGGATTAGGAGTACTTGCTGCTTTCCAGATTATTGGTGAGCCCACACACTTGTTCGTGGGTTTTCATTGAGTCAAATATTACTCCTTAGTTGTTTTGGGCTGTGTCATGAGTTAGTTTATTTTTCTTAGAAGCTCCATACACAAGTGTCATAATGTGGGTAGTTGTGAAGTCATTGCTTGACTCATTGGGTGTTGCTACGTTTGATGATAACTTATTTATATTAGATTTTGGCTGATTTTATTTCATAATTATGATCACGATTTATTTAGCCATTTATGACTTGTTTAATTAAATAATGAAAGATTATAGAAATGGACTTGATGGTTCTTGATCTATAAGATTCTTCCGATGTTGTTCATGACGCCGGATGCCGGTCACGTATAAGGTGGGTTTTTGGGGCGTGACATCCAGCCAAGTGCTAAAATGTTCAAATCCCCATTGCAACATCAACAAAAAAGGACAATCAGAGGACTACAACAGGTTATGTAGTGTACACAAATGGTAATAATATGCCACAAGGTTCCTTAGTTGAGTAAGTTGAAGTATTTACCAAAAATATTGAAGAGGGAGAACTTTTGTGTATAATATGTTAGTATTGAGAATGATTGGATCTGCACAAATCTTCCCTAAAAATTGGCTAGAAAGGTTGTCTCAGATTGTGTGTTTTTTCAAAGTAATTTAAATATTTTACTCAGTCTTTACATTTAGTTGTATGTCCTATACCATAATATGTTCATCATCTCCTAAAAGGGTCTAACATAATGATACGTCACAGAACTAGCATTAATATTAAAGATTGCATATGGCTAGTCATCTACACTTCAGGTATGTGTTTCTTTCTCTTGCTGTCAATTAAATACTCAGATCATGGAAAAATACAAATAATTTGTTGTCATTACCCTAGGCAACTATAGGCTTCATTAAGTGTCTGCTGAGAAGTGAAAAGTAAGTTATGATGACCGTGTTAAAAAAGTCACAATCGAGTCATCAGCTTTTCCCAAGAAGACTCTCCAAATACACGTTCACACCTCTTTAGTATCCATTATCATGGCTACTTAAACCAACCTCAAATTGCCAGAATCTCACTCACACTATTCCTTCACCTTGGAACCAAATCGAAATTTTTTTAAGTTTCGAGATTCTCTTCTAGTTCCAATAAACCCCTTTCTCCCATACACTCACAAAACCCCTCAATCTTAGAGTCTACTATCCACTCCTTTCTCCTCAATCCACCTCTCCCCATTATACACATGAGTATACCCACAGATCATATGGAAGAAGGAAGAAAATTAGTTGGAGCATATAGAGAGGGCGAATGTGCTAAAATCTCTGAAACATGGGAGAGTGATTGAAAAATATGTAAAGCAACAACGCTTCAAGAAAATGAGTTGTTTGATTTTGCAAGCTCGATTTAGGTTGACATTGTTAGCCTAATGGTAAAAATGAGTGATGAAGACATAAGGGTTCATGGATAAATAAGGAAGGATGATGAAGCAAAGAAGAACCAACTGCGAAAAAGAAACAATTCGGATCTTGGCACTCATGGGCAAAACCAGTGGAAAAAGATGGTGGATCTTCTTAGGGTAAAGAATGGAGCATGATCTGAATATTGAGCTGCAAGTGCCAGAAGGTATTCGGAGAGGCATAAATTTCAATATCTTATCAGAATGGATGAGAGTTCGGATGATTCGGATCCATGAAAAAAAATGATGACACTCCTCCCACTGATTTTGATGACAATTGTGTTAAAAGTGGTCCTCATTCAAGTGAGATGAGCTATTGTTCTGCTAATGACACTACCCTTATAGCCAAAGCTTCTCCACATCTCCTAGATAGGACTTCCTAGAATATGGCCCAAAAAATTACTTTCCTTCTAACAATTCTTAGCGTCTAAGTTCCAAGTCTAGTCAAAATCATCTGATATATATAATTGTACTCAAGAGACTGGAATTGTACTTATTGATGTTAATAAAAGGACTTTTGATTAACTATTGCATATCTTACAAATTTGTGCCTCATCACTGTGACTCGAATGTTTTGACTTGGATGAGAGATTGTTCTTATCTTGTGTATATATGATAGCCCCATTGCCCATGAGTTTTGTAACAACCCGTTTGCTTGTTATAGTCTTTTCGGTACATTTGACCCTTCCCCGAGCTTGTATAGGTCAGCTTTGACCCGAGGGGATAGTTGACATGCTTCCCGAGGTGTTTGGATATGATTTGGGTGACTTGTTGGCAAATTTGGGCTTAAAGCGAAAAAGAGTTGACTCAAAGTGGACTTTTGGGTAAACGGATCTTTTTCGGGAATCCTTCAATTTTGAGAGGTCCGAATGGTATTTTAGAACTTGTACGTATATTTGGTTCAGTTCCCAATGTACCCGGGTGCATTTTGGGACTTAGGTTAGGAAGTTGGATTTGAGATATCGGAGGTTGACTCGGTCAACGAGACCTCCGTTGGGAATCCTAAGGCCACAGGCGCGTTTAGTGTGTTTTTGTGTATGTTTGCATATATGGTATGTGAGAATATGGCCTCGAGTGATAGTCGGGATTTCGGGTTGAGATCGTGAAACTTGGGGATTTCTGGTGTCTGGTACCTGTTGTGGCGGCACCAGGACAAAGAATGGAGGCACGGCTATAGCAGTAGTCATGCCGCAAAAGTGGCCTAGTGCTTTCTGTGATTGATCGCCGCAGCAGTCTGAGGGGGCGCTACAGCGGGTATCGGGCAGTTAATTTCATTAAATGAGTGATAAAAGCCCTAAGTTCCTCATTCATTACTATTCCGAAAACTGAGTTATTGAGAGCATTTCAAGGCAATTCTTGGGGGAAATTCATTGTGGTAAATCCCTTTACTTTCCTTTCCATTCCATGATTACATTATCATCTTAGGAATCCATTATCATGCTAGTTTCATTAAGAGCTTGAGGATTAAAAGAGGGTTCAATAGGTTCATCATGTTAGGATATTAAATCTTCATTTATTGATTGGGTTAGCTTTATTAAGCATGGAATTGATGATTAGAATCTATTATTGCATGATTCCTTCCTAATTAGTGACTAATTTATGGAATTGGGAGTTAGGGTTCATACCCAAATTCGGGGTTTTTCCTAGAATCTGAATTTAAATATTTTGTTAGTCCTCCTAGCTTATTATTGATGGGAATTGATCACATAGAACATTAATTACATGTTGAAGCCTATAGACTCCTAATTTTGTCCTTCTAGTTCATAGAACCCATTCCGTAAGTTGGGGATTTGGGTCTTGAATAGAAGTAGGGTTTGAATGATGTTCTTCTGGATTCTAATTTCATGATTTGGATATGTTTAGAATTTTATTATCTCGAGGCTCAAAGGAAAGGTGTTACACCCCGAAAAATTTCGCGCTACAAGATCGTAGACGGCGTGGTACGAGCTCGGAAAAGAGTAAAGTCATACAAGGATTAGGGATGAAGATTAAGTGATCTAAGCCTAAGAATATATACATATATGACATTTGGAGACCATATGGTGTGAATTGGTTCATATGTTACTTGACGAAAAGCACTCGTTACAGTAAGCTAAGTGGGGCCCACACGTTAGGGTTTTATAAAGGATATATGAAGAGATATATGAGTAGTACATGAAAAGTTGAGCAAGTCCTAAGAAGGACCCTTAAGCCAAATATGGGCATAAGCCCTCCAAAAGGACGATTTAAGGAAACATTTTCGGATGATCTGATTTGGAGGGGGTAAAACGATATTATAAGTCTGGAATTTGGACACACACCAAGAGTTATGACCTTTTTACTGAACGAAGGCGCAGGCAAAAAAATTAAGGCTGCGCGAACGCGCAGAAGGAATTCTAAGTCGGTCCAGGCAGAACCTGGACCGCTATTTAAAGGGGGAGACCCCCTCATTTTCGACCAAACACACCCAAAACCTCCTCAAATATTCCAGAAATTTCCCAAACCTTCCAACCATCAACTTTTTAGCCCAAAACCAGGTATAATTCCCAAATCCCGGTCTAGACGGCGTATAGTTACAACTACAAAATTGTATAGCAGCGCGTTGTGGCTTAAGTTCAAGGTGAAGAAGTGAAGATAGGCAATATTATCGAGAGAAAGGTATGAATCTCCTGCTATTAACGCTAATCTTGGTTTATTTACGGAGAAGGAGCTGTAAAATTGTTATAAAATGATTCTGTGGAGGAAATATGGGACGAACACCATATGGGATGTTTATGAAGTATTTTGGTATTGTAAATATTATGGTTAATATTGGTATTGTTGTGGTTGTTGTTGGTTGTTGAATTGAGAATTCGGGCTAGGCATATAAAAAGGGGAGATACTGCCCGATTTTCGGCAAAATATAGAATAGTTTGATTTGAAACTTGGAATAAGTGTGTGATAAAGAGGCTAACGTTAGTGTAAATCCGCTTAAATGTAGACTTGCGAGCTCGGACGCATAAGCGTAGCCAATAGGAGGTTGAACAGGTATGTTAAGGCTCGTCCCTTTCTTTCAAAGGCATGATTCTTGTGATTATAATTCCATAAATGTTTTCATAGCTTCCTTGCTTTCAAGTTAGATGTTTATGACTCCAAGGCATAACTCCTTTCCTAATAATTCATAAATGTGTTCCAAATGTCCGTATTTTCTAAATTAGAGATTTATGGCTCCGTAAGCTCTTATGATACCAACGATGAACCTGTTTTCACAATGATAATGATGATGTCAAAGATGAGAATATTTTCCTGTGATGATGATGATTCTGTGTTTAAAGGTTCCTATTTTACGATTTCAATGACGATATAAGAATGTTGAGCTATTTCTTGATTTCTCAATTTATTCATGGATGATGACTATTTTTAAAGGTTCCAAAGTATATGAATTGACGCCTTATGAGATTTATGATCTTATTCCATGTTTTCTCTTAATGCTATTCTTTATTGATAGTCTCACCTTGTCATAATTGTTCCTTCAAGGTGAGACAAAGCGATGATGATTATTCCATAATATAATCGGAGGTTACCGACCTTACGTCACTCCGATAGAGACATAACTTTTCTTGGGCTCTCCTGCATGCTGCTTATATGATAAATGTATATGATATATGTATATGTATATGGGGAATATGGGGAAAAAGTTTGTGGCGCTATAGACGCATGACCACCTGATCAGTTGGTATAATATGATCTCATCCCGGATGCGGGATGCCCGGACGCGGGACATATGTGGTTAAATGGATCGGAGCCGACGCCTCGGCAACATGATATGTTCTATTTTATGTACACATGAACAAGAAATGTTTTTCAAAGAAAGCTAAGCATGCATGGCATCCGCCACCAAGAGGCACTCATATGTACGGTGTTACTCTTTTATCTTACGATATGCTCTATATTTCCATTCTCGTTATTATTCATACTTTACATCCCTTACTATGTTACTATTCATGCCTTACATACTCGGTACATTATTCGTACCGACATCCCTTTCTGTGAACGCCGCGTTCATGCCCGCGGATCGGTAGCCGCCCAAACGATTCGCAGCGGTAGGACCTCCCTCGCCAGGGCCGACGCTCCATTGATCCGGAGCTACAGCCCTTTTGGTATGCTATTCCGTTACGTACATATATGGGTACAGCGGGCCTTGTCCCGTAATTTCTACGGTTGTACTCCATAGAGGTTTGGAGACAAAGGATATGTAGCCATGATGTTATGCGACCTCGTCGCTCATTTGTTGTACAAATATATGTAGCGGCCAAATCGGCTCGCGCTGTTACTCTTAGTATCTATGTCTATATGTATGTGTTGGCCATGAGTTCTCGGTATAGTGACTTTTATGTTAATCGTTCGGGAGACAGTATAGCTCAGTTACAGATTGTATATGGGTCCAGGATGGTCAGTGAGAAGTAAATGCAAGCACAGGAGTGCTTGGCCAGTAGTGGTCGGGCACTTGTTACGGCCCATCGGTTTGGGTCATGACAAAAGTGGTATCAGAGCAGTTCGTCCTAGGGATTGTCTACAGACTGTGTCCGGTAGAGTCCTGTTTATGGGTGTGAAGCCTACCACAGTTATAAACAGGAGGCTGCAGGGCATTTAGGAATCATTGACCTTTCCTTCTATCTTAGATCGTGCGATAGAGCCAGAATCTAAGGAAGATTACTTCTGACCTCTTTTCCTGTAGGTAGGCGCAGATTGACGAAAAGATGAAGAGATCAACTTCGGGCAGTGGGGGCGCTAAGAAGGCCCCCAGATCAGATCCAGGACCCCAGGCTCCAGGACCCAGCAGGAGGAGCCTCAGTTATTCTATTGAGACTGATCCCTCGGAGGACCCAGCGACGATTCCTCCAGAGTTTTTGACTCCTAGGGAGGAGGACCCCCCAGAGGACAGCTATGATATGGATCCGTCCGAGTATTCATCTGGGACACCGGAGCAGGAGATTCCCGAGGCCGTACCAGTTACTCCTATGGTAGAGCACTACGTCAGACCAGCCTCCCCGGTGAGTGTTACGGATTACTCTAGCCCTCTATCCTAGCCGACGGTAAACCAAGAGTTACCCGGTTATCTATATCCCTCGGACTCAGATGAGAGAGATGATGAAGACCAGACGAGCAGATGGTGGGTAGGCGATGATGAGGAGTACACTTTACCTTATAGTCCACCAAATCAGACCAGAGACCGATCGACTACAGGTATATGGGCCTTTATTGGAATTTTTTATGTGTGTGCATTTGCTGTAGATTATTATTTAATAGTGGCAAGCGAAATCCCAAAGAGGCCGATAACCGAGTATTTATAAGTAACGGCGACCAAGGTGTGTTCGCTACCATTGGGAATCTAGAAATCTAGGACGGAAAGTAGTCATACATACAGATGAAAGGTGAATATTGAGAATTAAAAAGGCCAAAATAATAATTGTGTAGTCGGAAGAGTAAGAGAACCTTTCTAATTCAAAGGGAGATGCGTTACGAGAACGTTTTGAAATCTGTCAAGACTTCAACTTGCTTTAGATTATGTGGTGAAGGTCATGCGGTGAGGTGAATACGATTATACCAAAGATTAACGCACCTGATTTCATCAGAGTTTCGAGGTTAACTGTGCTGGGGTGAGAGAAATACTAGGATGGGTGACCCCCCGGGAAGTGTACAAAAAGTCCTATAAATTTAGATATAAGAGGAAAATGAGAAGCTAGAGCAGCCTAAGGGAGATTGGAGTATGCAGAGTGGTTGGAAACCTTAAGAGGTCGCGTAAGACAAGGCGGACTAGACCGGCGAAAAGGAAGAAGGTGCATCACAGCTCTAGAACTAGGATGAGGTTAAGTGGCGTTTGGAAATACCTTGTAAGCGAGGCGTTAGAAAAGAAACATATATATATACACGAATGCGTATGATATCCCGTATGCGACTGTATCAGCGGGTATGTGTATCCCAAAGAACCGACGTCGCGGCATATTGGAGGCGTTGATCGAACAGGGTAGTAAGGTTCAAGTGACAAACGTTACCAGGTAAGCTGATGTTATTTTCACTACAGGTTAGGTTTGGAGAGTTCTAATGCAATGACATCTGGAAAGGAAAGAAAGTGAGTATATGGAAGGTAAGGAGATCAAAATGTCAAAAAAGTAAGAAGTAAGAAACATGAGTGAGTGAGGCCTCCAAGAGAGATGACAGATAAAGCACGGGACTAAAAAAATATTCGAAGGTAGGCAGGTGAAAGGGATAAAGTGTGGTAGTATGGAACAAAAGAGGAATGTGTGGGGTTAGAGAACAGATTTCGATAAATGGGGCAAAAAGGATAGTGACCACGACGAGGAATGTGAAGTAAGAGAAAGAATGATTAAGCCTTACAACGACGCTAAAAGATTTCCAACTCTCGAAAGACATATATATATATATATATATATATATAAAGGGACAAATGTGTGGTCAAATTAACACGGTTGCCTCGGACATGGAGAAGCTTTCCAAAAAGATGACTTAAGAATAGAACGGATTTGCACGTCTAAAGGAATATTTCATGAACTTTAGAGCCGATACTATAAATAACAAGAGAAGAAGGGCGCTCAAGGAGGAAGGAACTCAAGGAAGGTTAAGGATGAAAATAGGGAAGGTATACCAATGGGCTGATCGAAAAAAGGAGGAGAGCATTTAGCAGCAAAGTAACTGAAAATCTTTAACCATGAGAGTAAGAAGGATACTTTAACGAGTTGGCGGTAGGAAACCGATCAATCACCGAGATAAGAACGAGGATGATGGGGTGACACATGTGATTAGAAAATTAATGACATGGGACAAGAATTCCTGTAAAGACCGAGAGATGCAATCATAGAGGAAATAGAATGAAATGTGAGGAACTTGCGTGGAAGATAACCCGGCCATAGCATCAGAAAGACGGGTAAAGGCTCGATGAATGAGGATGGAGAGAGTGGAAATTGTGAGGATCCCGGGCTAAGAGCAAGAAGTAGCAGGACACTTGAAAAAAACTTAAGACGCACAGTACGCAACACAAACGCGTAGTTAAGAAGAATTACGAGTAAGTGCGCTAAATGGGTGAAAGGACTGGTAGTGGATAGAAGAGTATGAAATATTGATAAAATGGTATAGTATAGACATAAATGGAAGGAGAACTCAAGATAAGAAGATTCTAGATATGTTATAAGCAAAGTTGGGAATAGAGACGAGGAGTAAGGTATAATCGAAGACTTTATAAATGATGTGGTGAATCTCGATGCTCCCATTAACTTGTGGGTTCAGAAACCATTAGCCATAAAAGACAGAGCTGTGAAAAGACGGAAAAGAAGGCATCGGAATTGGATTTAACCCTTATAAGAATTCTGATTGGATATAAGACTGTAACTAGAAAGAAGATAGATAAGTCAGACCGTACGATGACGGAACCCCGGCCTTAAGAAGGTCGTGAAGGGCAGCAGATAATTATCGAAGACGACGGATGCTCGAAGGCTATTGGTGTATTAGGACCTCCTTAATAAGGGGGGGAAGAGCATATTAGACTTGAAAGGAAGTATGACGTTCTCAAACTCTAGAAGAAGAAATTTATCTGCTCGAGGCCAAGCTCAGGGCGTATTCAAGAAGGCATCAAAAAGGAGTAGACACAAATCGAAAATAAGTGAAGCTATGAGACAAGCATAGGAAGGAAGTATGGAAAACAACTCAAGTGAGCACTTCACGCCAATATGAACTATGATATTTCTAGACCATGATTTGAATCCCTCGCATCGGGTAAAATTGTGCTGTACCTAAGTATGCAGTGATATGCCTAAAAGGGTAATAAAAAGAGCAAGAAAGGTCTCCAAGCTAAATTTACCAAGGGTGATAGAGAGAATGAGGAACTCAAAGGACACTTGCGATGACAACGACTATTGTAACAAAAGCAACAAAGATTGGTAGTTTGGTAATTTTTTGAAAAAAGGAAGAACGCTGCTCTTATGAATGAAAATAAAAGAGTTCACCGGATATTAGAAAACATTTCATGAATCACTAATTACACTGAATATGAGAGCATATGCTATGAAATTATATGAACCGTCAACGTGAAGCTATGCCCAACTACGATGGCAAGAAGGTCACACCGAAAAGACAACACGGAATAACGAAAGACCGTCGACGAAGTGATCACCAGTACATGGGAATCGAAGACAAATGTATCTACGTTGTAAGAGAATCGTAATGGAGTAAGAATTTCCGTAGTCCTATGCTTCTGGGTTTGTATCGCGAAATTTGGGAGCAGGAAGCTAAAGAAAAAGTTGTGGCAGGAGCCCCAAGGATTTAGCTTGAACTCAGATTATAAGTTTGCCATAAGTATAATGGTACTGCGAAGGGTAATAAATGGTGAAGAAACATTATGTATATACGTATTTTGGATATTGATATAACGGGTCTTGGAAAGGAACTGGGGAGAATAACTTAAGAGATATAGCCATTATGCTCAATAGCGACAAAGTAATGTTGGATAAACACTCGGAATGTAAGGGTAAGAGAGATGGTGACAAGGATGTGAGGACTAATGAATCTGACCAATAAACTACAAGGAGTCAGTATAGTATATATCCAAGATCAACAGATATCAAAAAGAGTAGCCCGAGATGGCGCCGAAGGGATAAACGCAAAGAGGACGCTGTATGTGAGGAAGGTAATTGCCCACTAACAGGGAAACAAGGAACGAGAAAAAAAAATACTTATAGGATGATGAATAGTTATGGCACGGCAAGTCAGGACTATAATAAGGGAGAAAGAACGAGAGCAAGATGCTAGTTAATTTCTGATCACGTACATGAGGGCAAAGAAGTGAAAGAAGTTGACTGAAGGCAATAAAGGAGTGAAGGAAAAATGAGAAGAGGCTGACTCAATTTATAGTTCAAGTACATGGTAATCAGACCCTAAAGGAAGAATAGCCATTCTAACAAAAATTTCTCCTCCAGGTTGGTATTGAGTTTACAAACTGCAACATTTGAGGACGAATGTTTCTAAGGGAGGAAGGATGTTACACCCCGAAAAATTTTGCGCTACAAGATCGTAGACGGTGTAGTACGAGCTCAGAAAAGAGCAAAGTCATACAAGGACTAGGGATGAATATTAAGTGATCTAAGCCTAAGAATATATACATATATGACATTTGGAGACCATATGGTGTGAATTGGTTCACATGTTACTTGACGAAAAGCCCTCGTTACAGTAAGATAAGTGGGGCCCACACGTCGGGATTTTATAAAGGACATATGAAGAGATATATGACTAGTACATGAAAAGTTGAGCAAGTCCTAAGAATGACACTTAAGCCAAATATGGGCATAAGCCCTCCAAAAGGACGATTTAAGGAAACATTTTTGGATGATCTGACTTGGAGGGGACAAAACGATATTATAAGTTTGGAATTTGAAAAAACACCAAGAATTAAAGTTGTAGATAATTGAAATATATTTTCAATCATAGGTCGTGGGCCCTCACACAATAGCGGGATCAAAATTTATGACTATTTTACTAAACGAAGGCGCAGGCAGAAAAATTAAGGTTGCGCGAACGCGCAGAAGGAATTCTAAGTCGGTCCAGCCAGAACCTGGACCGCTATTTAAAGGGGGATACCCCCTAATTTCTGACAAAACACACCCAAAACCTCCTCAAATATTCCAGAAATTTCCCCAACCTTCCAACCATCAACTTTTTAGCCCAAAACCAGGTATAATTCCCAAATCCCGGTCCAGACGGCGTATAGTTACAACTACAAAATTGTATAGCAGCACGTTGTGGCTTAAGGTCAAGGTGCAGAAGTGAATATACGGCAATATTATCGAGATAAAGGTATGAATCTCTTGCTATTAATGTTAATCTTGGTTTATTTACGGAGAAGGAGCTGTAAAATTGTTATAAAATGATTCTGTGGAGGAAATATGGGACGAACACCATATGGGATGTTTATGAAGTATTTTGGTATTAGAAATATTATGGTTAATATTGGTATTATTTTGGTTGTTGTTGGTTGTTGAATTGAGAATTCGGGCTAGGCATATAAAAAGGGGAGATGCTGCCCGATTTTCGGCAAAGTATAGAATAGTTTGATTTGAAACTTGGAATAAGTGTGCGATAAAGAGGCTAACGTTAGTGTAAATCCTCTTAAATGTATACTTGCGAGCTCAAACGCATAAGCGTAGCCAATAGGAGGTTGAACAGGTATGTTAAGGCTCGTCCCTTTCTTTCAAAGGCATGATTCCTGTGATTATAATTCCATAAATGTTTTCATAGCTTCCTTCCTTTCAAAGTTAGATTTTTATGACTCCAAGGCATAACTCCTTTCCTAATAATTCATAAATGTTTTCCAAATGTCCGTATTTTCTAAATCAGAGATTTATGGCTCCGTAAGCTCTTATGATAACAACGATGAACCTGTTTTCACAATGATAATGATTATGTCAAAGATGAGAATATTTTCCTATGATGATGATGATTCTGTGTTTAAAGGTTCCTATTTTACGATTTCAATGACGATATAAGAATGTTGAGCTATTTCTTGATTTCTCAATTTATTCATGGATGATGACTATTTTTAAAGGTTCCTAAGTATATGAATTGACGCCTTATGAGATTTATGATCTTATTCCATGTTTTCTCGTAATGCTATTCTTTATTGATAGTCGCACCTTATAATAATTTTTCCTTCAAGGTGAGACAAAGCGATGATGATTATTCCATAATATAATCGGAGGTTACCGACCTTACGTCACTCCGATAGAGACATAACTTTCCTTGGGCTCTCCTGCATGCTGCTTATATGATATATGTATATGATATATGTATATGTATATGGGGAATATGGGGAAAAAGGTTGTGGCGCTATAGACGCATGACCACCTGATCAGTTGGTATAACATGATCTCATCCCGGATGCGGGATGCCCAGACGCGGGACATATGTGGTTAAATGGATCGGAGCCGAAGCCTCGGCAACATGATATGTTCTATTTTATGTATACATGAACAAGAAATGTTTTTCAAAGAAAGCTAAGCACGCATGGCATCCTCCCTAAGAGGCACTCATATGTACAGGTTACTCTTTTATCTTACGATATGCTCTATATTTCCATTCTGTTATTATTCATGTTACACCTCGCATTTGTGCACATTTGAATATCTCGGGTTAATGGCGGGAAGTTAAGGACGAGGCTATGTTCCAAAAATTTTCCTATGCATAAGAAGGTTATGAGTATTACTTATAAATATTGGTCTTGTGGAAATGTTGAAGAAGGTTAAGGGTAGAAAGGAAAATTCGCAAGTGGCATCATAGGAATAATGTGGAAGTCTAGGGGTAAAATGGTAATATTGAAAAAAGGCGAGGGGCAAAATGGTCATTTCACAAGAATTCAAGAAGCCTTACTAAAAGGCCATGTTGGCTGAATTTAAAAAGAGAAAAGAAAGAAAAATGTGTCATCTTTTGCTCTAAGGAAGTTCAAGAAAAGGAAAGAAAAATCAAGAAAAAAGAAGAAAATTCTAGAGAGGGAGAAGGAGGATAAAGGGCCATACTTGAGGGGCCTAAGTGCAAATATAAACAAGTGGTGGAAAAAAAAAGATAAATAAGGCATGCTTGTTTTCATCTTTAGAAAGATGAAAAAAAAATGAAAACAAGACTTGGAGAGGACTAGGCCATTCGGCCATGTCCATGGAAAATTGAAGCTTTGAAATCTTGTTCTAAAAATTTCTTTCTTCATGTATTTCCACCAATTCAAGGATGCTCTTCAACATGGTATAGTTGTTAAAGCAAGAATCTTCCTCTTTGTTGCAAGCTCATGACTTTGGCTAAGTAAAGAAGTTGAAGGAAAAGGGTAAGAATTTCTCTTCTTCTATATGATATGAATGGTTGTGCGTGTTGTAGTGTATGAAAATGAATGGAATTTATGAAAAATATGAATGTAAAGGTGGTAGCCGTGTGGTGTGTGAAGCCGTGTGTGAGTGTTGTGTTGTATAGAAGATTGAGTTCATTTCATGTAATGTGTTGTTTGTTGTGGTAATGTATAGAAAACATGGAAAAATCCATGGAAAATATGGGTGTTGTAGTGTGGCCGAATGGGGTGTGGTGTGACAAGTTATGGTGATTTACTTCTATTGATATTTTAGTGTTGTTGTTATGGATTTTGTGTTGCTAATAAAAGCTTAATGAGCTTAGTGAAGTTTAATAGTTGGAGGCTTGTTCATGGAATATGATGTTCTTGCATGTACGAAATATAATGTTAGTATGATATTGTTAGTGTGTAATTCATGAACTTAGAGGAAAAGGAGAATATGTAGTTATCATTTTATTGGAAATGGGAGGTGTTGGATGGAGTAGAATATTGATTTCATTG
Organism: Lycium ferocissimum; assembly: GCF_029784015.1. Lineage (NCBI taxonomy): Eukaryota > Viridiplantae > Streptophyta > Magnoliopsida > Solanales > Solanaceae > Lycium > Lycium ferocissimum. The sequence goes on along the minus strand of NW_026726270.1, from coordinate 15,290 downwards.
TCTTGAAAGTTATGTGAATTGAATGGGATTGGATATTGTAAGTGTCGTTGGTAATAATGTTGGCCGAGTTTCATTCTCGGGTTTGTTGTTGAAATCGACCAAGTTTAACTTGGTGGCGTGGTATACTTACGGGGAAACGCCGCCGAAATTTCGGTAGCTAAGTTTCATTTTAAGAAATCCAACTCCAAAATGCACTAGTCAAGATGTGGTAAACATGACCAAATTGAAAATTTTGGCGAATTTGCAACAAGGATTTGGAGAAGCGAAGGAGCGGAAAGAGGTATGTAAGGCTTCACTTTCTTTCTATGGCATGTCTTAGATGTAATAGGCTTGAATACGTGTCTCGGGGTCGGGTGCCCATCACACCTAGTCAAGTCGGGTGTGACAAAGTGGTATCGAGCGAGTCGGTCCAAGGGTTGTCGCAAAGTCGTGTCCGGAGAGTCCTCGTTTTATGGGTGTGAAGCCGGCCACATTTATAAACGAGGAGGTCGCGGGGCATTTAGAAGCGTTGACCTTCTTTCTGTCCTATGATCGTGCGATAGAGCCAAGTCCTAGGAAAATGGAATCTCCTATGTGCCTTACCTACGACGAAAGAAAGTGAGAAGTGATATGGAAAGTTACAAGGACAAGTATTGATGTTACGTTCGCCACCCGAAGTCGGGGGCTCGGTATAGCCGAGATGAGTCGTATACATATGTAAGCCTCGCAAGGTATTGCTAATAACGCCGTGTGCGGATCGAATGGTGAAGATAATAAAGAAGGCCCTACCGTAATAGGCATGTCTAAGAGAAAGAAGCGTGAAAAGAAAATACGATAAACGGAGGACAATAAACGAGATGCGATGTTTCAAGAAGGGTTATGGATTTGGCACGACGACGAAGGTGCGATCACTACCTCGGGAACCTGAAGGCCCAGGATAAGAAGTGGTTATGCACACAAGTGAAAGGTGAACATTCGGAACTGAAAAGGGCAAAATAGTAATTTCAAAGAAAGGACGTGTTATGAAAATATTCCAGAATCGGTAAGACTTCGACTTGCCCCAGGATATGTAATAAAGGTTATACGAGAAAGTGGACGCAAAAATATCAGCGTTAAGGCATCGGATTTCAGCAAAGTTTCGAGGATAAGCGTGCTCAGGCGAGAGCAATTCTATGATGGGTGACCCCCTGGGAAGTGAACCAAAAGCTCTACAAATTGAGATGCAAGGGACGAATGAGTAGTTAAGAGTAACCTAAGGAAAATAAGAATATATGGATGGATGGAGACCTTAAGAGGACGCGTAAGTCGAGGTGGATTAGTTCGGAAAAGAGACGAAGAAAGTGTGTCACGCGACCTAGAACTAGGATAGGCTTGAACAGCGTTTAGACGTATTTTGTGGGCTAGTTAGTAGTAATTGAATATATGTATGTGTGAAGGTGTAGGATATCCTAAATATGGTGGTATCGGTGGACATGTGAATTCCAGCAACCGAAGTCCCGGTACAAAAGGCATTAATTGAGTAAGGGTACCGAAGTTCGAGTGACAGCGAGAGTAAATGGTACAAGTGTTGCCAAGTAAGCTGTTAGTATTCCACTGTAGATTGAAATTGGGAATGAGGATATGAGACGAAGTATAAATGGATAATGGTATAGGTGCGCCCAAAAGGGGGGGAAGGCAAAGAGAAATGTAAGGATGAGATATAAACAAGGATGCGGTAGTGTATTTAACATGAACGCTTGAGTCGCTAAGGAGGCCCTTGATCAAGTGAATTAGTAAGGTCGAAGGAACCGACAATGAGTGGATAGAAGTCCGGATAATGTTTAAGGTAATATGAGAAGTTCGCACAAACTTTAAGTAGTGTGACGCCAGGAAATGGGCATATATGAAGAGAAAGAGTATGACAAAGAGAATGGTATTGGATAGCCTAAGAGATAGTATGAAGGACAACAACAGCTATAAAAAGGGAGCTCCCCCGAGGTGCTGGTGCGACCTTGTAGGACTAGTCGAACATTCGAGGACGAATGTTCTAAAGGGGGGAAGGATGTTACACCTCGCATTTTTGCACATTTGAATATCTCGGGTTAATGGCGGGAAGTTAAGGACGAGGCTATGTTCCAAAAATTTTCCTATGCATAAGAAGGTTATGAGTATTACTTATAAATATTGGTGCTGTGGAAATGTTGAAGAAGGTTAAGGGTAGAAAGGAAAATTCGCAAAGTGGCATCATAGGAATAATGTGGAAGTCTAGGGGTAAAATGGTAATATTGAAAAAAGGCGAGGGGCAAAATGGTCATTTCACAAGAATTCAAGAAGCCTTACTAAAAGGCCATGTTGGCCGAATTTAAAAAGAGAAAAGAAAGAAAAATGTGTCATCTTTTGCTCTAAGGAAGTTCAAGAAAAGGAAAGAAAAATCAAGAAAAAAGAAGAAAATTCTAGAGAGGGAGAAGGAGGATAAAGGGCCATACTTGAGGGGCCTAAGTGCAAATATAAACAAGTGGTGGAAAAAAAAAGATAAATAAGGCATGCTTGTTTTCATCTTTAGAAAGATGAAAAAAAAAATGAAAACAAGACTTGGAGAGGACTAGGCCATTCGGCCATGTCCATGGAAAATTGAAGCTTTGGAATCTTGTTCCAAAAATTTCTTTCTTCATGTATTTCCACCAATTCAAGGATGCTCTTCAACATGGTATAGTTGTTAAAGCAAGAATCTTCCTCTTTGTTGCAAGCTCATGACTTTGGCTAAGTAAAGAAGTTGAAGGAAAAGGGTAAGAATTTCTCTTCTTCTATATGATATGAATGGTTGTGCGTGTTGTAGTGTATGAAAATGAATGGAATTTATGAAAAATATGAATGTAGAAGTGGTAGTCGTGTGGTGTGTGAAGCCGTGTGTGAGTGTTGTGTTGTATAGAAGATTGAGTTCATTTCATGTAATGTATTGTTTGTTGTGGTAATGTATAGAAAACATGGAAAAATCCATGGAAAATATGGGTGTTGTAGTGTGGCCGAATGGGGTGTGGTGTGACATGTTATGGTGATTTACTTCTATTGATATTTTAGTGTTGTTGTTATGGATTTTGTGTTGCTAATAAAAGCTTAATGAGCTTAGTGAAGTTTAATAGTTGGAGGCTTGTTCATGGAATATGATGTTCTTGCATGTACGAAATATAATGTTAGTATGATATTGTTAGTGTGTAATTCATGAACTTAGAGGAAAAGGAGAATATGTAGTTATCATTTTATTGGAAATGGGAGGTGTTGGATGGAGTAGAATATTGATTTCATTGTCTTGAAAGTTATGTGAATTGAATGGGATTGGATATTGTAAGTGTCGTTGGTAATAATGTTGGCCGAGTTTCATTCTCGGTTTGTTGTTGAAATCGACCAAGTTTAACTTGGTGGCGTGGTATACTTACGGGAAACGCCGCCGAAATTTCGGTAGCTAAGTTTCATTTTAAGAAATCCAACTCCAAAATGCACTAGTCAAGATGTGGTAAACATGATCAAATTGAAAATTTTGGCGAATTTGCAACAAGGATTTGGAGAAGCAGAAGGAGCGGAAAGAGGTATGTAAGGCTTCACTTTCTTTCTATGGCATGTCTTAGATGTAATAGGCTTGAATACGTGTCTCGGGGTCGGGTGCCCATCACACCCTAGTCAAGTCGGGGTGTGACAATTCATACTTCACATCCCTTACTATGTTACTATTCATGCCTTACATACTCGGTACATTATTCGTACCGACGTCCCTTCTTGTGGACGCTCGCGTTCATGCCGTAGGATTAGGTAGCCGATCCGACGATTCGCGGCGAGGGACCTCCCCTCGGCCAGCGGTCGACGCTCCATTGATCCGAGGCTACAACCCTTTTGTATGCTATTCGGTTACGTACATATATGGGTACGGCATGGCCTTATCTGTCATTTCTACGGTTGTACTCCATAGAGGTACGTAAGACGAGTGATATGTAGCCATGATGTTATGCGGCCTCGTCGCGCTCATTTTGTTGTACAAAGATATATGTAGCGGCCAAATCGACTTGCGCTGTTACTCTCAGTATCTAAGCGTTATTACTCTCAGTATCTATGTCTATATGTATGTGTTGGTCGTGAGTTTTCGGTACAGTGTCTTTTATGTTGATCGTTGGGGAGACAGTATAGCTCAGTTACAGGTTGTATATGGGTCAAGGATGGTCAGTGAGAAGTAAATGCAAGCACAGGAGTGCTTGGCCAGTAGTGGTTGGGCACTTGTTACGGCCCATTGGTTTGGGTCGTGACAAAAGGGAAGACTAAAGTTTGATTTTGGAGACTACGTTATTCAGCTCTCCAGGTAGGTTATGATTTACCTTATGGTGAGACTTCGATTAGCGAAGCGTATGTTTAGATGATATTGTCGAAAAATGCATGTAAACCTTCGGGTATAAAGTTGGGTTGGATATTGCCTTAGGTTGGGCCTTGTTGTGTGATTTAGGGCTAGTCACCCTGTTGTGTTTTGACTTATTTGTTCTATTTGTTATTGGCTCGTTGCCACGTGGAGGTAGTATATATTGGTGACTAGTGATATATCTTGATGATGATATTGTAGCACCTTACTTGTTGCAGTTTTGAGACGAGGATTGTGATTCTATTATGGCTTATTGTGTAGCCTTTATTGATATTGTTGGCGTGCCCATGTGTGGTACTGTTGAGATTGATTTGATTATTCACATTAAACTCATACATTGCACGCATTCTCATCCTTCATGATATATTGCTGATACATTGATGATATACAAGGAAACACTGCTATGAGCTGGGCTCAATTGGATGAGAGTGACGTGAGGACCGATGTTCGATGCTTATCCAGGAATCGAGGTATGAGTGTTGGTAGTGAGGTTTATGGTCTTTGCCGGAATCATAAGGATTGGTACATGGACTTTGCGGGTCCCCCATGGGTTGTGCTACTAGGATGTGATGTTCTACTATCGGAGTACATGTGTATTGGTGCATATGCATTGCATCCATATTTCATACATTATTGCAGTGCATTGTACCTTTGACTTCTTTTGGCATTCTTGTAATATACGTTCGGATTGGATGTACTGAGACTTGGAACAGTTGGATTTAGATGCTATAAAATAGGTGATGACTTGTACTTGGTTACTAGCTCGTATTGACTTATACCTTGTTGATTTACCTGTTTATCTTACTTTATTGTCTTGGTATATGTTAGCTAATCTTAGTCGGCCTATGATACCTATCAGTACGTGTTATTTGTACTGACATGCACTTTCTGCATTCTTTTATAAATGCAGAGTATCAAGTGGGATCGACGTCTACCCCTCGTGGCTGAGAGTTCGAGGCTGCTTATTCGAGTCTGTTGGGGTGAGCATGTGGACGCTTTGCTACCTGAAGACTCTACTTCTATTATGTCTTACTTTGCTATTCTGAGACATTATTATAGACTATTGATGTATTATTATTACTTCCAGACGGTTATATCCCGTATTTTGTACGTCGGGATAATCCGAGTCAACCACGATAAGTTAGGGACAAGACTATTCCGGGACACGAAGTAGAGACTTTTGTTTGTTTCAAAAGTATAAGTGTGTATGACTTTATTGGCATGAAAATATTAAGAAAACATTTGGGGTCAAATGTTATTTTTGGAAAGTATTTATTTCATAAAAAGGAAAAAAAAAATAGGGGCATGTGGCCGGCCACCTTGGTGTGGGCCATGGCCACATGGATGCCTTATATGTGTTAATTAAAAGATGACTAAGTCATCACATTATTCATCCTTAACACCAAGAAATTTCAAGAAACTTGGAGAAGGAGAAAGACCAAGCCATATTCGGCCATGGAAGGTGAAAAATGAAGACCAAAAATTGACCACAAAAAAAATAGTTTCTTCTAGTATCTCTGCTAATTGGAAGGCCCTCTACAACGTGGAGTAGTCATTGGAACAAACAAAACGCTTAATCTTACAAAATAACCTCCTAGCCGTGTGGAAAGGTGGGGTGAAGAAGGTATGCTTCAATCTTCCTTTTTATGTGTTATGCATGGTTTATGTGTGTTGTAGTATGTAAAAATGGATGAAAATCATGAAAATATGGATGTTGGTGTTGAATCGAGTATGTGTGGGTTTGGCCGTGTGTAGTGTGGTGTTGTGTAGGGGGTGAAGAACTAATTGTATTTAGCATGTTTGTGTGTTGTTGTAGTGTGTAGAAATGGATGAAAATTATGGAATTTGAATGTTGATGTTGTGGCCGTATGTATGGTGTTGGAACCGTATATATGTAATGTGTATGCCAAGAATGAATTAATTTTATTTAGCGTTTTGGTTGTTATTGTCGTGTGGATTCTATGTGGATAATGGAAGTTTAAGGAATCAAGTTGAAGTTGTAATTGTTGTGGGCTGATTTAGAAGTTCACGTGATTCTTATGTAGATTCTATATTTATGGTAATGACATTGTTAACGTATAGATTGTTGATGTAGCTTATGAGTGTCGGAAGAAGGAAATGTATTAGCGTTGTTTATGTTGAGTTGGGGAGATTTCGGGTAAGGTGGTGGTGTGGTTGGATTGGTTAAAGTCTTGTGTGAATTGTTTAAAGTGTTCTTGAATATTATTTGAATGGTTTCGGATTAATAATCGAATGCGCGAGTGTTGGTGTTAACTTGATTATATGCGGTTGAATCAAATATAAGTGAATGTCGTCATATTATGCGAAAGGAAGATGTTGATGCTAGAATGCGTTTTGAATTAATGGTTGATGTTGTTAGAATGTTTGTTGGTATTGTTGTTGATGAATTTAGCCGAGTTGAATTCTCGGGGTTGTTGCATTTACAGGGAAAATGTTATCCAAATTTCTGTAGAATTAAGCGCTAGTTTGGGATTGCATGCCTAAATGCCTATAGCTAATATTAGTATTTAATGACGTATTGTAGATCTTGGGAAGTCCACGACGTAGGTTTGGATTAGCTTGGAGAGCGACAAGGTATGTAAAGCTCACCCTTTCATTTCTTTGGCATGTCCTAGTTGTAATTAGGCTATGACACGAGCTTCGAGGTAACTCCACTCTTAAATTCCGAGCATGTTTATGATTCAGGTCTGCGTATCGAGGTTAGCATCCTTAATATGGTCATGTCATGGTCTTTATGTCTTTGACATGGTTGAATTTAGAATATTGTATAAACGGTTTGTTTCCAAAGGATCCTATGTCTAGAAATGTCCGTAACTTTCGTAGATAGAACCGGATTGCTTTGAAACGCTCGTAGAAAGTTTGTAACGTATAGTGATGTTAATTTTCATGGGCAGGCCCGGATTGGTTGATGTACATCCGTGGTCCCCGAGATTTACTTTTGTATTGTCCTAACGACTTGCTTTTGAAAAGAACTTAATATGATTTCCATTTTGACTATCGAGCGTCGACTACTTCTTATCCATTGAGTCTATGATGATGATTTATGTGAATATGGTTTCTCACTACTCTGCTCGTGCGAGCCGTTACTCTTCACCGCGTCCCGGCTTGGCATGTATTCGTGCAATTCCACCGCATTGTTCACCGCGTCCCTCACTAGAGGGCAGGCACGTTATATATATATATGATATGATGATATGGGGGAGGCGCCAGATGGCATATGATGACTCTACTCACCGCGTCCCTCACTGTAGGTAGTCGGGCACGTTACATGTACACGCATATGATGATTTTACTTACCGCGTCCCTCGTTAGAGGGCCGGGGCACGTTATGCTTGCATATGTTCATGATGATTTTCCATTTATGTCACTCAGTCTATTTACGATTTTGAAATGCATGATTTATGTTTCAAGGTAAGCTTTATGAGATTCTGGTGACTATACTACTTTTCTGTCCTCCTTATTTCCGTACGATCCTGTTTATTGTATTTCTTGCTTTACATGCTCGCACATATTCCGCATCGACCCCTTCCTTCGGGGGCGTGTTTCATGCCGCGCAGCACAGATACTCGTTTGGGTGAGCCACCGCTTAGGATCCCTACTCAAACATTTTGGAGAGCTCCTTGTCCGAGCCTATATTTTGGTACGTACTTTTGTTATACATTTGTACATGTTTATTCAGGGCACGGGCCGGGCCCCCGTCCCGTCATATGGTTCGTTATCACTCGTAGAGTCCGTAGACATAAAAGTGGGTTGTGGCAGTAATCGCCGCCTGTGTTTGTGTTCGTATATCCTCGTGCCGTATATATGATATATGTATATACGTGTGCATGATGTCATGCCTTACCGTACGTGTAAGTACCTATTATGTTTGCTATGATCCGATTATAGTTAATAGGCGGGCACGAGTGCCCGCCTCGGCGCTAGTCACCGCCACCGGGTCATGACAAAAGTTGTATCGAGCGGTTCGTCCTCGGAATGTCTACGCACCGTGTCTAGTAGAGTCCTGTTTATCGGTGTGTCGTGCACCACATCTATAAGCAGGAGGCTACAGGACATTTAGGATGTTATCTTTCCTTCTGATCTTATATCGTGCGGTAGAGCTGTGTTATCAGGATGACTCCTCCCTAACGAATTATTATGTTTTCAGCGATGCCTGCGAGAAAGGCGACAGCTGCCCAAAAGGGAAAGTCTACGGCAGTGGGAGAGACCAGCCAGGCCCGGCGAGTTACTAGGCCCGTGCCGAGCTCCTCGTACCGAGATTGTGCCCCGACGGCCGGCTTCGCTACACCGCCATTGTCGGAGGGACTTGGAGCAAACAGCACACAGCCTACGAAATGGGGCGGCTCCACCGCCGCCTCTCCCGAGGTTTGATTGCCCGAGCTTCCGCCCTCCGGCCGGGGCGGAGGATAAAGGCTATGAGAGACGCAAGTCACCGCTCACTAGATCGGTGGCGGGGCGGTGTTCACGGACATGGATTAGGAGATGATCATGCGGACAAACGTGACGCCGAGGGCCGCTATTTCTTGACCCGTAATCCGCCGCAGTTTTTCGTCAAAGCCCAGAGGGACCCCCGTGAGTTCATCGACAAATACAGCCGTACGTTACGGTTGATTAAGGCTTCCGAGACTGAGTCTGTCGAGTTTGCGTCGTATCGGTTGTATGATGTAGCTGCTAACTGGTACGAGTCGTGGGAGTTGTCGAGGGGCGAGGGTGCTCCTCCAGCTGTGTGGGACGAGTTTGTGGAGGCCTTTCTTGGCCATTTTCTACCGCCGGAGACGAGGCGAGCCAGAGTCCATAGATTCCTACATCTGAGGCAGAATGGTAGGAGTGTTCGGGAGTATAGTCTTGAGTTTGACTCCTTGGCTAGATATGCGCCTACTATCGTGGCTGATATGGCTGACAGAGTGCATCAGTTCGTGATGGGGCTGGATCCTTACTTGATCGATAGCTGTATGGTGATGGCTTCCTCAAAATTATGGATATTGCCGGCACAGCGTATGCCCAGGGTGTTACATCCCGTATTTTGTACATTGGGACAATCCGGGTTAACTATGATAAGTTAGAAACAAAACCATTCCGGGATACAAAGTCGAGACTTTTGACCTCCGATTTTGTTTTGAAACATAAGTTGTTCATGAATTTGTTGGCATGGAATATTTAGGAAAATTTGGGAGTAAAAGTGGAATATTGAGAAGTTGGGAATTATTGAAAAATTGGCCCTTTGGCCGTGTGGTGAAAGGAGATGGCCCCACACATTTTGTGGCCAAATTTAATTGGTCCAACCCATGTGTGGGCCATGGACACTTGGATGATTCATCTAGGAGCACAAAAGATGAATACTAAGTCATCTTTTTCATTCCACACTTAGCAAAAAAAATCAAGAACTTGAGAGCAACAACAACAACCATTCGGCCAAGTCCCAAAATTTCAAGACCAAGAATTAGCCATCCCAAAAATATTTCCTTGGTGCAAATCCACTAATTGGAGGTCCCTCATTAACGGGAGTTGTTGTTTGGGCCAATAGATCATTCGTTTCATCAATTGCAAACCCTAGCTAGTTGTGAAGTCAAGGGAAAAGGTAAGATTTAATCTTGTTTTATGTGTTATGAAGGATGTGTGCATGTTGTAGTATGTAAATATGGATGAAATTCATGGAAATATTGCACGTGGAAGAGCCGTGTGCATGGTGTGTTGGTCGGTGTGTGTGTTGTGTTGTGTAAAAGTAATGAATTAATTCTAGTTAGCATGTTTTGATTGTTGTAGTGTGAAGAGAAGAATGAAAATCATGAAGTTGGCATAGAGGGGTGTTGGCCGAATAGGGTCCCCCTTGTGTGGTTGAGAATGAACAAAGTTTAGTTAGTATTTTAGTTGTCGTCGTTATGGATTCTATGGTGAAAATGAAAGTTTAATGATTCAAGTTGATGTTGTAATTGTTATGGGCTGATTTGGAGGTTAATGTGCATCTAATGTAAATTTTATATTTATGGGAATGACATTGTTAGAGTGTGGATTGTTGGTGCAAATCATGATTTGGAAGTGAGGAATGTGTTAGGGTTGTGTTCTCGGGTTTGGGACAGATTTCGGGTGAAGTGGGGTGTTGTTTGGGATGTTTGAAACATTGTGAATTGTTTAAAATGCCCTTGAATATTGTTGGTATGGGTTCGGGTTAGTATTTGAATGTATGAGCGATGATGTTGGCTTGAATGTAAGCCGTTGAATTGAATATAATGAATGTTGTTGAATGATGTAAAAGAGGGTTACTAATGCTATATTGCTTTTCGGATTGATTGTTGATGTTGTTAGAATGATTGTTGGTGTTGTTGTTGTTGAATCGGCCGAGTTAAATTTTCGGGTTGGTCTATTTATGGGAAATGCTGCCCAAATTTCTGTAGAATTAAGTGCTAGTTTGGAATTAAATGCCTAAATGTCTATAGCTAATATTTGATATCCGTTGACATTGTGTAGACCTTGGGGAGCCCGAGACATAGGTTGGGATTAGCTTGAGTTGGATTAGCTTTGAGAGCGGACGAGGTATGTAAAGCTCAACCCTTCCTTCTTTTGGCATGCCTTAGTTATAAATAGGCTATGACACGAGCCTCGAGGAAGTTCTGTTCTCGCAATCCGAGCATGTCTATGATTCTTATTTGTTTCTTGGTCTTCGTATGCGTGATGTGATGAAATATTGGCCCTTATGTCTTTCGAATAATTGATTTCCAAATGTTGCATAAAAAGTTTTGTTTTTAAAGAGTTCCGTAACTACGAACGACCGTAACTTTCACAGAAAGGCTCGGATTGCTTCGATATGTTCGTAGGAGATTTTATGGCGTATGATGATTATGTTTTCCATAGGCGGGCTCGGCTCGGGTCGACACCCGTCCATGGGTCCCGCGACTTTCCTTTATGCAACTATAATGACTTTTGAAAGAATTTGGTATGGCTATTATCCCGATTTCCAAGTATGGTCATTTTACTTATCGTTGGAGTCTATGATAATGATTTTATACATATGGTTACTCACGACTCTGCTCGTGCATTCTGTTGTATCTTTCGCCGAGTCCCGGGCCGGTTATGTTGTCGTGCGCACTATGTTATACTCCGGTGTTATACTGTGTTATGGTTCACCGAGCCTCTCGCGTAGGGCCGGGTTTCGCTTATATTTGGTGTTATGCTGTGTTATGGCGTTATGATGTGTTATGATGTGTGACGGGGATATGGAGATTTGAAACTTTCTGGTGTTATGCTATGTTATGGCGCCAATGACGGGCGGGCGACCATATTTTCTGAGCCCTATGCATGATTTGTATTTTGGAAATAAACATTTTGGTATTTGGATATGCACTTACTTTCTGTACTTCTGTTTCGATTATGACTCAGATTTGTTTACTATATCTTTTGCTTTGCATACTCAAGGTACATATTATACCGACCCCTTTCTTCGGGGGTCGCGTTTCATGCCCGCAGTACGACGTACGCAGCTCGGTGATCCACCGCTTAGGACACCTATTCTCCGTTTCGAGTGCTCCCTTTATTCCGAGCCCACATTTTGGTATATATTCGTTCGTCGCATATGTATTTGTTTGTTCGGGGGTACGCGGGGCCCCGTCCCGTCATATGATTCTCGTTGGTCCGTTTTAGAGGTCCGTAGACGTATACGTGGGTTATGCCTATTCCGCATGTGTGTGTTCGTACGTTATATGTTCGGGGCGATCCTATTCGCCGCGTGGCGCTTTGTCGGCTTGCATTTGTATATGTTTTGGGCCGTTGCGCCATTTGATAGCCTTGCCGGCTTCTGATATATATATGTTTGTGTTTGCGAGCGCTTGAGATAATCCGAGACAAAGACCGATAATTTTATACGCATAAGCCATCCGTATGTGATCTCGGATTAACGAATGTGTTTGGGTGCCAGCCGGCACTAGTCCACCACGGCCGGGTCGTGACAAAAGTGGTATCGAGCGGTTCGTCCTCGGAATGTCTTCGTACCGTGTCTAGTAGATTCTTGTTTATCGCGTGTGTTGTGCACCACATCTATAAACAGAGGCTGCAGGACATTTAGGATGTTATCTTTCCTTCCGATCTTAGATCGTGCGATAGTAGCCGTGTTATCGGGATGACTTCTCCCAACGAATTGTTATGTTTTCGAAAGTGATGCCTCCGAGGAAGGGCAACAACGCCCGTGGGGCAAGTTCACAAGGGGAGACCCGGGGAGTGCTCGGAGAGTTACCGTGGCTCGTGGCCGAGCCTCGTACCCGAGATTGTGCCCCCCGAACGCCGCGCCGGCCACACTACCGCATCGAGGCTTCGGAGCGCGGCCGGTCGCCGCAGTCGTGGGGCGGCTCCACCGCCGCCTCCCGAGGTTCGAGTGCCCGAGCCCAGCCCCGGCCCGGGGGCGGAGGATGGGGCCATGCGAGAGGCGGTCCCGGTTGGTGACCGTGATTGCAGCTAGCGGGCCCACAGCACGGAGTAGGGGTGTCGAGCGGACCGACGTGACGTCTCGAGAGCCCGTGATTTTCCGACATGTAATCCACTGCATTTTTTCGGTCGAAGCCCGCGGAGGACCCTCGAGTTTATCGACGTATGTTGCGTACATTACGGTTGATTAAGGCGACCGAGATCGAGTCTGTCGAGTTGGCATCATACCAGTTGCGGGATGTAGCCGCAAATTGGTATGAGTCATGGGTATTGTCTAGAGGCGAGGGTGCCCCTCCAGCCGTATGGGGCGAGTTTACTGAGGCCTTTCTTGCCCATTTTCTGCCTCTAGAGCTACGGCGAGCCAGAGTAGACAGATTCCTTCTATTGAGACAGAGGGGCAGGAGCGTCCGGGAGTACAGCTTGGAGTTTGACTCGTTGGCCAGATATGCGTCCGCTTATGTAGCTGATATGACGGATCGGATGCACCGATATGTGATGGGACTAGATCGCTATTTGGTCGATAGTTGTTTGGTGATAGGCGGCCCGGCCCTGTATGGATATTGCCCGTGTACAGGCACACGCCCATGGTATGGAGGACCGGCACAGAGGGCGCCAGCCCGATAAAGATTATGATAGGGGCCAGCCCAAGAGGGCTAGATCTACTGGGTATTCTGGGGAGTTTCGAGGCAAAGGCGACCTCGAAGAAGAGCAGCCGAGCCGATATATCCTCCCCCAAAGACGGAGCACACCTGTTATACCCCGCACTTTGCACGTTCGGATATTTTGAGATGGTTGCGATAAGCCAAGCACAAGTGTTATAACTTGTATTTTGAATACTTGGATATTCTAAGATAATTGTAGTAGGTTGAGGACGATGCCATGTTTTGGTCTTGCTTGATGTAAGTTGGTTATGAAAGTTTCGATGTGGAAATATTAGAAAAGGCCAAGGGTAAATTTGGAATTGTGAAAAGATTAATTTTCATGAATTAAAAAAAAAGGAAGGAAAAAGAAGAAAGAATATGGAAAATTAGGGGGCGTGTGCCATGCACATGACCACTTAATATATATAGAGCACATGGAAGAATTTATTCTTCATATGCTCATTTAGATGGTTCAAGAAAAATTGAGAAAGAAGAAAGAAAGAAAGAAGGAGAAAAGAAGATAGGCCATTCGGCCATTGAAGAGGAAAGAAGGAACCTTGAAAACTTGTCTCAAAAATTAATTTCTTGTTGTATTCTACTAATTCAAGGCTACTCTACAACGTGGTGTAATTATTTCAAGGAAGAGCACTTGTTTCATCAATTTAATACCTTGGCCAAGTGAAGAACTTTGGAAGAAAAGGTAAGATTTAATTCCCTTCCATGTGTTATGAAGCCTTTGTTTATGTTGTAGTACGTAGGAATGGATAGAACTCATGGAATTATGGAAGTTTGTATGGCATTTGTGTGTATATGTGTGGCCGTGTATATGTATTCATATATAGATGAAGTGGGTTGATTTTATGTTGTATTCTAGTCGTGGTTATTGTGGCATTTACATTGGAAATGAAAGTTGAACGAAAATTGGACGAAGTTGGAAAAATGCAAGTTGGCCGTGAGTTATGTAGGTGATGAACCAATGCCGAATTTATTTTGTTTAGTATGTTAGTTGCGTTGTTGTGATCGTTATAGCGTAAATAAAGGTTTAACGATTTAAGTTTAGCATTAGAATTGCATATATGTTGTTATAAGAAGATATGTGTCCTAACATAGTTGTGATGTAATTATGGAAATGAATTGTTTAGGTGTTAGTTATGATTGTTGTTAATGAAGTTGGAAGATGATAATGTGTTATGAATATGGTTGTCGAAGAATGGAAGTTTTGGATGAGTTATGGTTTCGGTGGAAAGTTTGTATATTTTGCGAATAAAATGTGAAATCATATGTAATGCCTCCAATCGATGTTGGAATAATCTTGGTAAGTAATGAGTATGAAAATATTGATATTGGTTTGGAAATATGAAGTTAGTTTGGAAGTTGTCACTTTATGTGGAAAGATGACTACTTATGTTAGTATGTGATTCTAGTCAATTTTTGATGTTGTTGTGGTTGTTGTTGTTGACAATTGAGCCGAGTTAAATTCTCGGGGTGTCATATTTATAGGGAGGTGCGCCGAAATTTCGGTAGGCAAATACTAACCAAAGTTGAAATTTTGAACCTCATGAATAGTAATTGGTAAATGTGACCATTTGTAGGATTTTGACGAAACGGGATTGGAGTTTCGACGAGCTTAACAAGCAGAAAGGTATGTAAAGCTCTCCCATTCCTTCTCTTGGCATGTCTTAGATGTACTAGGTTTGAATTTGAACCTCGGGGACAACTCTACTCCTCGGAATCCACGTCCAAAAATACCCTTCTTCATTCAAAAGAGAATTGAACTAATTATGCCGATTGTTTCAACAAAGTCATCTAAGTATTTAGAACTTGTACATATGAAATCCGATTATCTTATACCTCTCATA
>NW_026726269.1:0-44053 GCF_029784015.1 Lycium ferocissimum | reverse complement strand
GAAAAAACCCCTATTTCGGAAAAATTTTAAACCCAAAAATCAATTGTTTATTTGTGGGGATAATACCAAAATTGTTTTTTGCATCTTTCTAAATATACATCATACCCCATAGCCAAGGGGTGAACACGTTATCGGCCCCTAACAACTTTGACCCAATATTCTCTCGTCCCCAATATATCGTAAAGCGACCCCGTTGTCTACATATTTTGTTAAAAACATGGCGAAAAGAGATCCCCGAACAAAAACCCTTGGATTTTGGGGTTGGGGCCCTCTTCCCCCAAAAAAGTTCCGAAATAAATGTTAAATAAATAAAATCGTTTTTGGTGAAACACCCCAATAATAGACCCCTTTAAAAGGTAATAAGGGGTCCCCAAATTATTTTCATGGCAAATTGTTTCAAAGGCTAGTCATATTTTGACGAATAAATAGCCCCAAACACCAGGAAACCTCTTCCCTTTTTCCCATTTTGATGTTCAAAGGGTAAAATTTTGAACCCCGGCCGCAGAGTCGTACCCTATCCAAAATACACGGCGGCCGTGCTCGTCGAAAAATATTTCAATTAAAAACTTAGCATAGGAATAATCCTACATTCTTTCGTAGCAGGGTTCAACCAAGCAAACCGAACATTACATAGAAAATGTCCTTTCTCTAATAGGAATAATCCATCAATTGGACCATGAATTGCGCTAAAATCAGTAACACCTTCGCAACGAAAAATCCTCTGAGGAGAAGGGACAATGCCTGCAATTATTTTCTTAGGGAATAAGAAGAAGTTAATAGCCCTTAAAGGGGCCGTGGGCGTAGGCTAACCCGAATTTACAAATCAATAGACGAGGATGACGGCCGTACTATTATTAGTGTTTTGATAAAACTTTGGCTTTTAACAAGGTCATGCCAACGTTTACATACACATTTGAATCGCAATGTTGGTTTCTTGGTAACCCGATCAATAAAATATCGCTTACAATTTCTGCTTGTGAATAGTTTTTCAATACTAGTTATCATTTTGTTGTTTCGAGTTATTTTCACAACATATAAAAGTATCTTGATTATAGAACGATGGTACCGAATGGATGAAATAAAGTCCTAAATTCAACAAATGAATCGATCATCAAAAGAATAACCTTATTATATGAAGATGAAGAAGAGATAGTGGTTGTTCTTATGAAGAAATGTGAGAGAAATATTAAAGAAGACAAAAGAGAAGACAGTTAGGAATGTCACAAATACAGAAGAAAGTAGCGGAGTAAGGAATATGTAGATCAAAAAGGACAACAAAGAGAGGGAATTCTGATAAAATTAGTCTTTATTTAAGTTGTACGTACAACAAAAAAACAAGAGAATGAGCGTAAAATTAGCTAAGAACCAGTGACTTTGTTCCTATAATAATGATAAAAAGTATATCTATTCAATTCCTAGAAGACTGGGTAAAAGAAATAAGTTCAATTTTATAGAATCATAGTAATATACGATTTCTTGAGGTATTTTCATGGGTGGTGATTTTAAGCTTGCATTCATTACGTAAAAGTCATTTTCCTTTCTTTGTTACATAAAATCATCTTATTTTGCGCCTGTTGTCAAAAAAAATCACTTTAACCGGATCTTATAAGACTCTCAATGGAAAATTAATGTGGCAGCCTGGTTAGTGCATTGATTAATTAGATAAGGTTAATGTACTAAACCTTATCATGATTAAAACATGTTAGTTTATATAGTCATTAACTTAACTCTCATATTCCAATACTCATTCTTTTGTTCAACCTTTAATTTTCTTCTTTTATTTATCCGAATACCAAATAAACTACCCATGTAAGAGCTACTTGGTCGACCAAGGGAAATTTTGTAAATCTAGCTTCATATAAAGAGCAAAGTATTATTTGTCTTATCATGGTTAGAAAGTCTAGAAGGGTCGTTTTTTCTTTCTCACCTCAAATGAAAAAAAGAGACCGACAACAATTTTTAGAACTCTATAACTGTTCTCTTCATCTTCTCATCGGGATGTAGCTAGGTACGTTTTCCTTTCAATTTTTTCTTGATTTCTATAATAGCCTTCGGTTTTTTCAACTTTCAGTTTCTCTCGAGTTTATTCTTCTCTTTCTCCATTTGAATTTACCTACATTTTCTGATTTCTTGATTTTTGTTCTCTTCTAGGACGAAATGAATGGAAATAGCATCGCCATTCTTAAATTCTCTTTTACTTAATTTCTTTATCCTCTATACTATTTCTAGCCATATTTCTCGTGGTGGCTAGGCTTTTTTCGTAGTTTTATTCTTTTTTTTTTTTTTCAATGATTGATATCAAACTGTGCTAACACACAAGGAAAAAGCATGCTTGAAATTGATTTGGTTTGCTGCATATTAGAACGGGATAACCTTGTTCTGCTCCAACTTTGGAGAAACCAATATATCATTTTCCTCATTAAGTTATATGATATCTTTAAATTCTCAAATGGTCTCATTTTGATTTTTTATTCTTTGATATTATGGTAACATTGCCCCTTCAGACTTCATCATGAATTTCTTTTGCTATTACTTTATCCCAAACTGAAAAGTATATGGGCCCTTAATTTCCGGGGTATACATATATCCAGATAAATGGTTGTGTTTTGTTTTCAAAATCTTGAAGTGTTTCTATCTAATCTTGTTGGCATAAGCCATGTGTGAAGTTTTGATGATTGAAAAAGTGAACCCACAATGTAGAGAAACCACAATGCTAGACAGATAGTTGAGGTTCAAAAGATATTCCAAACATAGTGATGTACAAGCATGTAAACATGTTCTGTCACAAAGAAGTCTTCAGGTGCAGTTGGTGAATGAATCAGACGAGAAGATATCATGAAGCAAAAAAGCTAAAGATGACTCAAATAAAGTGTTTTGTTCGAATAAAGAGAGTTGCAGACAAAACACATGAACTAGGTCTATGAGAACATCATCCGACACGGAGAGTAAGAACATGATTGTGAGTGTCAGAGCAAGTCAAGACAAGATTTATTTCAAAGAATGAATAAATCAACGAAGAAGACATACACGAGCAAAGAGTATGACGCATGAAACAGGTCTGCCAAAATGTTCCATCATCTATCACAAAAGCGGGCCAAGATAAAGTTGGGAATGAACGAGAAGAAAGGTGATGAAACAAGTTTATGAACATGTCTATCCTCGCATAAATGTAGAGATTCAAGACCGGAACGAACCGGAGTGGATGAAATTGTGTTCAGGACTATGTTCCATCAGGCAAGTCCTACAACAACTAGGATTTGGAGATTTAGCGGAAGATCTTGGTCAAGTATGTAGATTTCCTTGCCATATTTGTCGGGATTAGTAAGACTTCTACATTGATGACAAGAAGCCGACTCAACAAGGCAAGAATCCAAATACAACACAAACCAACATCTCATAGGCCTACTCGAAAAGGGTTTTGTGTTTACCGGCTATGCCGCTCAATGTTATAAATATCCAAGTCTTACCAAGAAGGAAGGTTGTAACACCCCAGAACTGTAGTTAGGTGTGAACGTGAATAATTGGGGTTTAGATGTCATCTTAGATATATGGATCCCTTTGGGATGGTACAAAGTTAAATGATTTTTTGGGGTCAAACGAGAGAAGGAGGTTCATTAAAAATCTTGAAAATTAAATCTAAGTCTAAGACGATTTCATTATGTCCAGCTTTGGTATTTTCGCTGGGAAATTGGGAAAACTCAAAACATGAAAGTCAAGGCTTGAAATACTTTCAATGGTATATTGTGGAGGTCAAAACGTATATACGTACAAAAAGTTATGGCCAATTCTTTTGAAAATTCACGGAAGCAGGTCTAAAAAATACGAACCGAAATACGATTGTGTACATCAAAAATACGACGCATTTTGTTGAGCGTAAAATTCAATGTTCCAGGATAGTATATATTCATTCATATTATTCCATCATTATTTTTCTTTCCTTCAAGCCCTAGAACGACCCCCTACCCTCTCCCATCATCAAGAACACCAAGATAAGCCTATTCTAAGTTAATTCTAACATGTATCCATGGATTCTAATCAAGAATTCATCATTCTTAACTTTGGGTTTTCAAGAAAACCCAATTAAAATTCAAGACTAAGGCTTTGGGATTTCTTCAAAAGGTAGACCCTCCACTTTGATGGATTTATGGAATTTTATTATGTTTTAGACATTGAATGGTCAATAGAATCATGAAATAGGATTGATTTAGATGCACTCTATTAAAGACAAAACCCTAGTATTTTTGTTGTAGAATTTCCTGCGACCAGTCAGGTTTAATTGGCGTTTCCCGCTTATTTAACCGTTGGATCGAGCCCAAATTTTAACTGAGTGGTTACTACATATAGGTATTGAATTTGACCGGTGGAGATCTGATTTGGAGGTCCGTAGCAGTGCGTTTTGAGCTATGAACAGTAGCTACGAAATTGATAAAAACTTGTAAATCTTAGTTGTGCAATCTTCAAATTGGATGTAGAGTGACTCTTTGAAGTGCAAAGGTTAATTTTGGAATATATGAACGGTATTTAAGGTATGTCTCTTTTAAAAATCTTTTTTGACTATGAAGGTGATTTGTATGTTTCTTTTAAAAATCCTTTTTGACTATGAAGGTGATTTGTATGTCTCTTTTGAACATACTCTTTCGAACGATTTTTTTATGAACTCTTTGGTTGTGGTTTGTGTGCGAGAGGGACAAGCTCACATTAAACCTTGATTGTACTATATTATATATACGTATTCATGATTGTTTTCCTCTCTAAAGGATGATTGAAAAATTGAGATATAAAGCTTTGATATTCGAACTTGAATGACCCATGTGATGCTTAAACTTGATAATTGAAAAGCTTGACTATCTTATGTGAATGCTCTATAATGGTTTGTGTTGGACTTGAAACTTGTTTAAAGAAATGAACCCGGTTTCTAAAACTGAAATGGCTTGATGTACCCCTATAATGGGATGATAAACATAATCCTTAATGAATAATGTGACTATCATGATATGACTTGTGATTTGGCTTCATGCCATGATTTGAGTGATTCTTCTATGCTAGGATTTTTGATTGGCTCTTTTGCCATGATTTATATTGTTTGTGTTTGGCCTAGCTACTCGGGAGGAAGGGTAGTAACTATGGATCCTAGTGGGGTTTGCCTAGCCATTCGGGAGGAAGCGTGGTTATCGAGGGTTACATGCCCCAGGCCGTGGTTTTACTAGCTATTCGGAAGGAAGGATAGCCTTGAGGGTGACAACCCTTGATGTGGTGCTTCTATCTTTGGTTTAGGGAACCTTAAGTGGTCATCCCTTCGTTTCACTTGTTTGTACCTATACTGGCATGTGTTATACTTTGATTAGTGTATGAGTGGCTTGTTTCGGATCTTGTTGCATGTGAGTGGCTTATTGATAATAATGAACTTGTGTGCCTGTGAGTGGCTTATTGATAATAATGAACTTGTGTGCCTGTGAGTTGCTTATTGATAATAATGAACTTGTTTGCCTATGAGTGGCTTATTGATGATATTGGCCTCGAATGGAAAAGACGCAAATGGTAATAAATGGTATCGAATCGGAAAAGATATATACTTGTCTTGATGGTTTTCTATTGATGATTTGAGTTGTACGATTGATCTCGTCTTTGATTTTGATTATTCTATTGGAACCTGCTTTTCACTAATTATTATTGTATTATTTTGCTATATTACTTATTGTCCCCGAGCACTCATTTTAGTACTCGAAGACTCAGTGCATACCATTGTTGTTTTTAATGGTATGTTAGGTAACAAGAAAGAAGCGGTGCACAAACGAGATCTCGCGGGTTAGGAGTACTTTGCTTCAGTTGTTGGTGAGCCCACACATTTATTCATGGGTTTTCATTGAGTCAAATATTACTCCTTAGCAGTAGTTTTGCCGTGTCCGAGTTAGTTTATTTTTCCTAGAAGCTCCATAGACAAGCGCCATACTGTGGGTAGACGTTGAAGTCTCGTATGACTTTTTGAGGCGTTTTCCACATTCATAACTATTCATTTATATTAGACTTCCGTTGATTTTGTTTCATAATTGTGATCTTAAATTTTAGTTAGTTATTTATCGCTTGTTTAATTTAATAATGAAAGATTATCGAAAAAAGGGCTTGACGTTATTGATTTATAAGGTTATTCCGATGTTATTCATGACGTCGGATGCCGGTCACATCTACGGTGCGTTTTGGGGCATGACAAAGGTTGCACACCCACAAAGAGAGATTTCAGAAAATTGAGCGATCAAGAGATATATCAAGAATAGTCAGAATCTAGGCGTGTGTCCCTAGTACGAGAGATTGAAGAAAGAAATTTGTAGAATAAAGTTTATATTTTAGGTTCTTGAGTCTAGAAAACTTGTATTAGGTTGGGCTATCGAGTTGTACTTTATCCACTTTATTAGGAGGAACAGTTAGTACAAAATGTTGTAACTTCAAGTTGAGATAACTTGGAGTGGTTTAATAGTCTGGGGAAATTGTTAAGATAGGAATTAGAGTTAGTTCCTAGGTTACAGGGATTGTAACTTGAATTTGCAGAGGCTCATTGTTGTAGTGTAGTTTTTGGGGAAAATCCAAGAGAAGTGTAGGTCGTGATTTTTATCGCCTTTGTGAGCTGGGTGGTTTCCACGTTAAAAATGTTGCGTCCTTTACTTTCGCGTTCATTATTAATGTGCAAACACGTACGTAGAATAGGTAGAGCAACATGTCCTATCCTTAGGCAAAAATCAGGTATTGATCAAGATAAACACTTAGGTCGTGCAACTTCAACAAGTGGTATTAGAGCAGGTTCTCTTTGAAGAGGCTAACACCTCAAGAGAAGATCATGATGAATTCTGCACCACCTACAGGACACAGTGAGGGTCAATCAACTCGAAGGTCTCCATTATTCAATGGACAATACTATCAATAGTAGAAGGCTCGCATGGAGGACCACCTACAGACAGAAGATTACGAGTTATGGGATAGGGCTATTAAGGGACCTAAATATCCCACAGAGAAGGAAGAAGATGAAACAGAGATAAAGAAAGAAAAGGCTGAATATGATGAAAAGGATTACAAGATGCTTGAAAAGAATACAAAGGCCAAGAACGTAATAATGTGCAGGCTTGGACCAGACGAGTATAATGGAATCTCCAGATGCAAAACAGCCTAGCAAATTTGGGATGGCTTGAAGACTGCCCATGAAGGAACAAGTCAAGTACGAAGGTTTAGGAAGGTCATGCTCACCACCGATTATGAAAATTTCAGGATGAAGCCCGGAGAGACAATTGCTGAGATGTTCACTCGATACACCTCCATCATGAATGAGTTAATCTCACTTGGAAAGGCCATTTCCACTGAGGATTCAGTAGACAAAATCTTGCGAACCCTGCCAAAATCCTTCAAGATGAATGTCACGGCCATCAGGGAAGCAAAAGACATAGAGGAGATGTCTCTAGATGAACTAGTGGGAGATTTAGACTTATGAGATGGACATGGAGAATGCTAGAATAGAAGAAGCAAGTTCAGAAAGATCTTTAACACTTAAAGCCACATATAAAGAGGATAAAGATAACATGGCCCTGATTACAAGAAACTTCAAGAAGTTCCTAAAACGATAAAATCAATGGAGAAAAGACAACATTTCTAGGGAGCGAGAAATTTTGATAAAACCTAAACAGGTGGATATTTCAAGTGCGAAAAAACTGACCACATGATCAAAGACTGTCCACTATAGGAAGTTGAATAGAAAAGAAAGAGGGCAGAAAAGGGAAAGAAAGAGAAGCCGAGCAAGAACAAGGAAACCTTAAAAGCGATGGTAGCTGCCTAGGGTTCAGATGACGACTCTGATGGAGAGATTGATCATACTGCTCTCATAGCTGCTGATCATTCAAAATCAGACACAGAGGAGGACATTAAGGTAATCACTTACGAGCTCAAAGATAAGTTAGATCAAATCTCAAAAGAAGAACTGATGACCTTGATGAACACCCTAATTGATGAATATCAAGTTATGAGCACCAAAAGAGTTGAGCTAAGTTGGGTGATTTATAAGCTTACAGGATCAGCTGTTGAATTGCGGAGCCTCCAAAGACTTAATTCAAAGGGAGAATTCACTACTGAAAGAACAGGTTGTTGAACTTGGTTCATCAGTCCTGGTTCTTCAATCCGAAGTCATTAAGTTGACCATCAAACCAAGAGAGAATGGGTTGAGTTCTAAGACAAGTGAGGTTGAGATTGAACTGCAAAGGGTAAAAAGGGAGCTACATCTGGAGAAGGATGTCACGACCCAACCCCGTAGGCCGTGACTAGTGCCCGAGCTGGACACTCGTACACACCCATTAACCAGAATCAGCATACAAATAACTTATACATATACAAAGGTCGTACGTCATCTCAAACTCGTCGTATACAAATATATATACCACTGTACGAAGCCCGGTCGTCATAAAACACAACATCCCAAAATATATATACATACGCAAGTCGATAAGGTCGCCACGACGAATGGGACCGCCCAAAACATAAATCACACGGACATAGCCCGAACAAAGAATTATTCACAACCCACACATATGTCTACAAACCTCTAAGAGTAACAACGGTATAATATGACGGACGGCATTCCGCACATACTTCGAATCGACGTACATATACACAACGAAAAAGTCCGTACTCAAAATATGGGTTCGAAAAGGAGCGCTCCAAGATAGCGTAAAGGATATCTAAGTCGAAGTGATCACCAAATCGATCGTCCGAGACTGCTGCAGGTACATTAAACGCGGCCCACGAAGAAAGGGGTCGACATTTGAGTACGTTCCGAGTATATAAAGTGAGATACGATGGGTATAACCAAAGTGTGAAGCCTGTGTAAAACGCGTACCATATCCAGAAATCAAAATGCTTAATTTTGAAACACAAGCATGCATATTAATATCACATATATACATACATATATATATCCGGCCCATTAGGACTCGGTGAACATGGTCGCCACCCCGTCATTGGCGCCATAACACATCATACTCATCACGCATAACTCCGTAACACATCATACCAGAACACATCATACCCGTAATTAAGATAACTCCGTAACACATCATACCTTTAACACATCATACCTGAGAACATAAAGATAACTCCGTAACACATCATACTCCAGAACACATCATAACGCCATATATAGATTTAGTAACCCGCCTACAGCCGAGGGACTCGGAGAAAGATGCAAAACAGAATGCACACACAGAATGGTAAATAGTCATATGTATATAAATCATCCTTTGAGACTCAATAGATAAGTAAGTAATCAACGCTCGAGGGTTAAGACGATAGTCATGTTAAGTTCTTTCAAAATGTCGTTAGAACTATACAAAAGGAAAGTCTGGGACCATGGATATGTATCGAACCAATCCGAGCCCGCTTTATGAAAGTTACGGACGTTATTCGCTTTAGGGACCTCTACGAACGCATCGAAGCGATCCGAGCCCGTGTATGAAAGTTAGGGACCTTATTCAACATAGAATCCTTTAGGAACAAGAACTCTTTATGCAACATTTACTATCCAATCATACAGAAGACACAAGGGCCATAACTCGACTATATTAGGAATACTAACATCAAGAAGTGAATAAGAATCGTAGACATGCTCGGATCTTATGAATAGAATTACCCCAAGGCTCGTATCATATCTTACTTACATCTAAGACATGCCAACAGAAAGAAAGGATAGGCTTTACGTACCTCGTCCGCTTCCAAAGCTAATCCGAACTTAAGTCTCGGGCTTCCTAAGATCTACAACCACGTCATTAGATACTAAACATTAGTTATAGGTACTTAGGAATTCAATCCCAATCTAGCACTTTATTTACGAAATTCGGCAGCATTTCCTTTATAAATTCAACAAACCCCGAGAATTCAACTCGGCCAAATCATCAACAACAATACCAACAATATATTAACAACATCAACAATTAATTCAAAACGTATTCTAACGTTAGTAACTCTTTTCTACATAATTCGACGACGTTTCATTTACATTCAATTCAACCACATACAATCAAGCCAACATCAATGCTCACACGTTCAAGTACTAACCCGAGATCATTCAAACAAGACTCAAGAACACTTCAAACAATCCGCACAATATTCAAAACGGCCCAACCAACATACAACACCACCCGAAACCTCCAAACTCAATAAGAACAACAACAACACATTTCTCTCTTCCAAATTCATGAACTATACCAACAATCCACACGTTAACAACTTCATTCTCATAAATACAAAAACTATATTAAAATCACATTAGCTTCTACAACAGCCTCACAACGATTACAACTTGACTTGAACCATTAAACCTTCATTTTCATCATAGAATCCACAACAACAACAACCAAAAATACTAAGTAAATTTTAGTTCATTCCTTCTACACAAAACGACCCATACACGCTTAACATCAACATACATGGTTCCATGAATTTCATTCATTTCTACACACTACAACACGTTCAAACCATCCATAACACATGTAAAAGAAGATTAAACCTTACCTTTTTCACTTAACTTCTCAACTTGGCTAGGGTTGTAAATTGCAAAAATGAATGGTTTGATTGCTCCAAACAACTACTCCACGTTAATAAGGACCTTCCAATTGGTTGAAATGCTAGAAGAAAATTATTTTTTTTGATCAATTCTCACAACATCAAACTCGGCTAGCCATGGCCGAATATGGTCTCTCCAAACTTCTCCAAGTTTCTTAAGTTGAAAATGATGAATAATTGTCTTGCTAGTCATCAATTATCTACATATATGATTCATACAAGTGGACACGTATTCCTTGGCTCATGGCTTGGATCAATCAAATTTGGCCAAGCCACAAGGAGCCCACTCGCCCACACGGCCACTTGTGGCCTTGTTCATGAAATAATTAACTTTCCTTAATTAACTTTTAACTCCTAATCTTCCTTAATATTCCATACCAATAAAATTATAAGCAACTTGTGCCCTAAAACAAAATCGGAGGTTAAAAGTCTCTACCTCGTATCCCGAAATAGTCTTGTCCTTAACTTATCGCGGTTAGCTCGGAATATCCCAATGTACAAAATACGGGATATAACAAAGGAAATATCCAGAGACTATGGAGCAAAGCTTCTTAGAACAGAGCATGATCTTGAAAGGGCAAACCGTTGCACTCAAGCTTCTCAATTGCTCTCAAGTCTCACCAATCAAACACATAATACAACTACCGGACTGGAATTTGACAGAACTGCCAAACAAGAATTGCCAGGAGAAGAATTGCGCACTCACATGTTCAACTTAATGATGAACTTTCAAGAGAAAAATCAATGCCGAAAAACAAAAATCCTTGTAATGGTAGACCAATCAAAACGGATGAAAGGAACATACGCCAATAATCAAACTAAGTTAATAACTCACATGTAACTGATTAAATGTTAATTCTTCAACTTTGTCCGTATAGGAGATATCCAATCATCTTAACCTCAACAAACAAGTCACCATACGACAATCCACGTTAATCATTCAATGAAACTTGTACTCTCCTTTCATACATAATTATTTACTGAACACTTTATTTTATAATATCAATAATATTTTACAAAATTATATACTACATAATTTGTATACACGTGCTACACACTTGCGGAGAAACTAGCATCACTATAAGCTTTCGGATAAGACATGAGATTCTAGGGCCCAATTCACCGAACACGAGTCCGACATTTGGGATTTGAGGCCCTATGCACCATTGCGAGATCTGTGTTATTGTTAATCACGGCCCTGAGAATTGCGAATTGCCCTTCTTTTGGGGTGGTCTTTAAATTTTTGCCCTTCATATTTGAAATGTTTAAATTTTGCCTTGACTCTTCCCTATAGGTTCAGGTTCGAACCACGCGCAATTAAAATTTTAAAAAAATTGCAAGGCGAGTTTAAATTTCGCTATTAATCACGGAATTACACATTTTATGCGGACCGGGATTTATGGCATAATGATAATTGCATGCATTTTATCATAACTGTGAAGGAATTATCAAAGTTATACTATAAGGCGTATGTTGATAATTCCATTTGCTGAAACATTAATGAGCAAACTTTTTTAATGGCAACACTTATGTATTGATAAGTTATGAAATTTAAACTTGCCTTGCGGTACAAAATTTTGAGCGCGCGTTTAAACCGGAACCTAAAAAAAAAAAAGATTCCTAAAGAATATGTTTCTCACGGTTTGATTTATGATATGATTGAGATGCATGTTTCTACTATCTTATACTATAACGTATGCTTTGTTACGGCCCAGTCCCATGGCAACATGTATGACACTGCAAGTCACCGGATGATTTAACCTAAAAAAAAAAATGTTTCAACTATTGAAGTGGCTTGTCATTTGATCAAGTAGAACCCGTTTAGATCGGAACATAAGTATTAGCAGATAATAGATTCATCAAAAGCAATAATTTGAACCCCCTGGCCACATGAGACGGGGCTAAAGAGACCCAACAAAAGATATTCCAAATTGGGTAGACATTTTTCCCTTGTTTTTCTTGCTTCGTACACCAACATTAGGTTGTCATCTCAAAAATACTAAGGAATGTCAATTCTCTTAATAAGCATAACTACTTAGTACTTACTCAGAGAATATAGCATAGATCAACTTTCTGTATCTACTGCCCAAAAGTTTCTTTTACACAAATATATAGTAATAGCACCAAAAGAGATTTATCTGAGTTGAAGCTTATCATCAAGATAAGATTCATCAAACAGCATCACAAAGGTGGGTCTTTGCAATCAGTGATTTCGATTCAATTCTAAGCTAGCAGCAACCCATTTTTCATCGCTGCAAGGCAAAACAGAAGCACCATTACGAAGCTCCATCTTTGCATTCCGGGGGAAAATGAAAATCTTCTCACTTGGCAAAACAGTGGTCCCAGCATATGTACCAGAATCAGCAGACGCCGCAACTGAATCAGTTGAATGATCAAAGACAGCTGAAGCAGAAGATGGGACAGCAGGACAGGGATCCCTGATAATGGAATATGTGTTGGGTGCACTCGAGCATCTGTGCCTTTTTGCATTTTTCTCTGCCTCTGAACATAAGCGGGTGAGTAACACATTACATTATTGGAATAGACAGCTGATGCTGGTGATAAATTGGAAGAAACACAAAGTGGATGTAGATAATATGCTTAAATGACCATGTTGTTTAAGTTGTAAAGACTAAAGCCGGAACCAATATGCATCGACAATAGGAGATTTGAGTTGGAAGAAATGCAGCTCTTTAGTTCTAAAGAATTAAATATGATTTCTATTTGATGATTACAAGAAGGTTAAACAGGTTGGTCCATATATGGAAATTCCTCGATCCTGACCTCAATGATATACAACCTACTAAAGAAAACCTCATGCAACCCTGTTATAAGTTATTGATCAAAAAGAGATTGTGGCCAAAAGGATGTAGAGCCACATTGCAGTTCCCAACTTGATAGTGTGACACATACATTATTCATCAAACCTATTAGATATTAATTTTAAAAAGAGTGTTTTGCTTTGTTCGCTGAACTGTTCGGAAATATGTTCTCCATGTAAACTTTTGCGGTGATGCATTCAGAAATTTTACAGTTCCTTAAAAGAAACAAATCATTAACAAGTACTTACATGTCAGCAAAACCCAGCTTAATTCTATCAGCAATCTTAACAAAAACCCATGTGGGTCCAACAGACCTTACCTGTCTTACACGAATTGAGTGAGAAAATCTTGTGTCCAAATGCTTGGTTCAGTCAATGAATTTGGACCTTGGTGAATGTTATATTTAAGTTTGATAATAACATCTGAAAGTTTTTTCTTTCTTTAACTTGACCTGAACTACTTTCCAAGATATTATAAAACCTTATGCAGCTAAGAATGACCAAACAAACTTGTGAAATTTTTTCCCTTCTCAATACATGATATTACAGTGGCACAGCTGGTAACCTGCCACGCCTACATATTTAGTTCCATTAAGCACCTCCACATACAAGAAAGTTATCATGCAATACAAGAAAGTTATCATGCAAAAGCAGAAAATGTCAAAGTAAATAAATGGTGTCAAGGGGTTTCAGACTTCAGAAAGCACCTTCATTTTGCAGATTTAGTTCTTCAATTATCGACTTGGTCTTCTGCTGAACAACTGCTTGTGAAACATCAGCAGCAGCACATCCTGAGCTGGCTGGAAGTACCTTAAGAGGTTCATCTAGTTGACCACCTATAACACAAAAGTATGAAATTGCACACTTAGAACTTGCCAATGAACCCAATCCTTCCAAGGTTAATAATGTTGGTTTCGAAGAGAAACAAAAAATATTTTCTTTAGGTTTAAGTGGTTTCATCAAAAAAAGAACTTAAAGATTGAATAATTCATGTGATAATTGAGCACAAAGATCTGAAAAATGCAAGATAACTGAATTGTGAATATCTAGTACGTGATAAGCTGAAGGATGTTCCAATGACATCATAAGTAGATTAGAAGAAATCACCTCAGCACCATCAGCTTCTATACTTGTGGAGTACTTCTAAAATAAAATTGAAATAAAATTGATTCACCACTTCAGTGGTATCTAGAAGTCTAATTTTTGAGCCACCCACCATGGGTGGGTTAGCGTTGCAAACAACATTATGGCTCCAACACATGACCAAGATAAAATTGATTCACCACCTTTCTAATGCTCCTACTTGTATAGAAAAAAAAGGATGGATAGTAAAAACCATATTTCTCCCAGTACAAATGGCCAGCACTGAGGTTGTTTTTACTTTCACAGTTGACTTTTTTTTTTTTTTTTTTTTTTGATACTATAGTCAACTTAGTATTCTACCACTTTGGTCTCTCCAGAACAACAAAATCTAAATGACTATGGCATTCAAATATTTGCTGATTAAACTAGGACAATACGTGGTCATTCTCAACCAAATATTCTTAGATTCGAAGGGAAAAAATATTTTGCTTATTCAAAAAATAAGCTTTCAGTAATAATTAAAGAAACATTTTCTATCAGTTATCAATCATCTACTTTAAGAGTTTTTTCTTTTCTTTTTTCCATTTTATTTCAAAGCAACTCTGAGTAAGAGTTAAAAGTGATGCAACTATCATTTTGCTTGAAGTTCAACAATCTTATTGTACACCTGGAAATGGGAAATGATGGAAGTACTGGACGGGGAATTGAATTTTCATGAATATTGCAATATTGTGAGTAAACAGACAAGGAATTGAACAAACTAATCTCATATAATGATGTAAAAGCAATCAGTATCTCGTTCACATCATTCCTAAGCAAAACGACATTATCACATAATATTTCATGTAAATGTAACCAAGTTCAAGAAGAGACGCAACGCCATGGCAGCTCGTTGGCACAGAATAGATCAAACTAATAATGAATAGGCAGTCATTTTAGCTGATCAGAAAGGAAACAGTCAATAAATTCAGTTTATTAGTCACGGTGCTGCAACAGGGTGAAGTACATAACGGGCTAGTAAGTCAGTAGCCAACACGGCTCAGGTCAGAAATGATATAGAGACAGCAAGTGTTTCTATGAAGGATAGGAGAAGATAAAGAAACATCAGTGACATGACAGAATCTGGCTGACACTGCTGAACATCTAGGCATTTCCAAGGTTTTACCAGCTCCATCTTACAGATTCCGCTAGTCTATCCTTCTAATCCACCTTCTATAGATCTATCTCCCTCAGCTCCACCTCCACCACTTTTGACTTATCATTGTCGTCCCTTCTCTTCATCCGATCCAAACGATTCACACCCACCACCAGAGTCCTTGCTTGTTGTGGATTTGTCCACATAGAGTTCTCCAATTGTCACTCGAAAAGGTATTTGTTCTACTAGTGACCCTCATCCTATCTATACTTGTTTTAGCTAACATCGTTTGTCACCGGCTCATTCTGCCTTTGAATCATCACTGTCATCTGTTTCTATTCCTAAGACTACACGTGAAGCTCTTTCTCATCCAAGCTAGCAACAAGCTATGATTGAGGAGATGTCTGCCTTACACTCTAGTCTCTAGTGGTACTTGGGAGTTTGTTCCTCTATCTCCAGGTAAGTCTACAGTTGGTTGTCATTGAGTATATGTGCTGAAGATTGGCTCCGATGGACAACTGATCTCCTAAAGGCACGACAGGTCGCCAAGGGTTATACACCTCTTGACTATGGCGATCCTTCTCTCTTGTGGCTAAGACTGCTTCACTCCGTCTCTTTTTATTTATGTCATTCGCCATTGGCCTCTCTACCGGTTTGATATTAAAAATATTTTTCTTCATAGGAATCTCGAAGATGAGGTATATGTGGAGCAACTACCAGGTTTTGTTTCATCGGGGGAGTCTAGCAACTTTGTGCAGACTACGACGATCACTTTATCACCTGATGCACTCTCCTCGAGCAAGATTCGGGAAATTTAGCATGGTTATTCAGGAATTTGGCATGGTCTGAAGTGAAGCTGATCATTCCAAGTTTGTGCATGTACTTAGAGCATGACAAGGGAATTACCAAGTTGATACATCACCCTTTCAACACTTTCAGACTACGGATCTTTATCGATTGAGGTACTTCTTGGGCATTGAGGTTGCTCAATCCAAATAATGAATCGCCGTTTCATAGAGGAAGTATGCATTTGATATTTTTGAGGAGACAGAGATGACAAATTGTAGGCCTATTAATACTCCAATATATCCAAATGTTAAGCTCCTAACAGGTCAAGGGGGGCATTTTAGTAATCTAGGAAGATATAGGAGGCTGGTAGGAAAATTAAATTTATCGCACTGTGACTCGATCTGACATTGCCTTCCCGGTCAGTGTTGTAAATTAGTTCTTGGATTCTCCTTGTGACAGTCATCGGAATGCAATTATTCCCATTCCCTGATAGATAAAATATGCTTCAAGGAAAGGACTACTTTATGAAGACCGAGGACATGAGAAAATTGTTGGATATACAGATGCAGACTGGGCAGGGTCGCCCTCTAACAGACCATCCACTTCTGGATACTATGTTCTACTTGGGAGAAATTTGGTGTCTTGGAAAAGTAAGAAACAAAATGTTGTTGCTAGATCGAGTGTAGAAGAAAAACATCGGCTATGGCAGTGGCCACATGTGGACTCATATGGATCAAGCAACTGCTAATAAAGGCAGCTTTCATGAAAGGAGATGACAATGGTATTCCACCAGATATTGAACTTTTATATTCACAACAGAAATGCTACACAGGAAGCAGCATGTGTTTATATGTGAACCTATAAGATGCTGGAAATACTGTTAGGCCTATACAAAATATTCTAGTTACGAATAAATCTTCATATACTCCATAGAAAATTAGAAACTCATACAAGCATCATTTCCTATGTGCAGATGTAGGTTCTTGAACTATTTATTGTACCTTGATGTTTGTTTAACCAGCTGGGATGAAACTCCAACAGGATTGATGTGCAAATTTTTCCTTGTCCTTTACTTTATTAATTTCATCAGTTGGGAACACAGCGTCTTCCTGCTTAGTTTTATATTGTCTTTTAAAAAGATCATTTTGCTTATCAGAAATAAACTTCCATGTACCCCACTCAAAATAACCATTTTTTATCCAGAAAATTGCAATTGTAATACTGAGTGTATATCCTCCTTACCTTTCACAAGGGCATTGTAAGCAATCTTTGCAGCATTCATCTCTGCTTGCTTCTTGGTTTTAGCTTCTTGTCCTTGAAAAGTCCTACCTCCAACTTCCGCCATTGAGCGGAATATTGGTGCATGAGGTGGGCCAGTTCTGGCTGTATCATAAACTGGAAAAAGTAAACCCTCTTTTTGAGCCAGTTCTTGCAGAAGTGTCTTGTATAAACCTTCATCCTGATGTTATTTAAAAATAATTAAATATATACATAGAAGAACAAAGAAATGTACTCACATGAATTATCTCTCAGCACCAAAGTAAAACTAAAACTCTTTAAATTATTCCCTCCTTCCCATTTTACTTGATGGTGTTTGAACAGGAAACAGAGTTTAATGTGCTAAGTTGACTTGCACATTATATTAGAAATAGAAGAAGAAAATATTAAAATAGTGGTTGAAAAGTTAATTTGATAGAGAAACTAAAACATCGAAGTTTAAAATTTGAGTAGTTGAAAAAATTTGAATTCTTTAAAGTTTGTAAGTTGTATAGAAATAGAATGGATCGAACATTTTAGGATGTCCAAAAAGGAAAGAGTGTTACATTAACGGGAACAAAGGGAGAACTAACCTCCTGAATGTCATTCAGTGCTAATGACTCAAAAGCAACTTTTGCAGCTGCATGTTCAGCTTCCTTCAATGTAGAGAAGAACTCCTGAGTTTCATAAGTTTTCCCATCAACAGTAACTTTTGACCTAAAACGACGGGTGTGAGGAGGGCCATCAAGTTCAGAAGAATACACGGGTAATGTGAGACTTTGCTTCTGGGCATAGTGTTGTAATCGGTTCTTGTACAAATGAAGCATCCCTGCAACATGGACGAAGTTGTAAAGAATCAGAAACTTGTACTGAAAGGATTAGCCAATTAGAAATATCTAAAAGTTAGTAATTTGAACTTAAGGCATTCACACACTCTTGAAGGTTTGTCTAGAGATGAGGTATCCAGAAATATGAAATACTTCAACAATTTCTGACATTGCGCCCAAGCATATCAATTATTGTTTAGCTACAATAAGATCAGAACATGATCTTTCTTATAATTGTATCCTTGTACTGAACTGCTTCAGTAGCAATTTTCTCCATGAATTTGAAGCTCTGTAAAGATTCACGGAATTCAATCACTGCTAGATTTCCCCCACAGTAAAGATTCTTTTCAAAGTGGCTTGCTTTACTTTGTTGGTAGCTAGACAAGCTTTGTTTAACCCAGAAAACCTGAAAAGGGGCATTCAGATGAGTTCTAGGTGTTACCTTTGTTATATTGAAGCAGAATCCAACAGCCACTTATTTTTGCACTGAGTCACTGGTCTGCTATTGCAACTATTCCTGAACATGGTTGGATTCAGATGGGTTATGCCTAGTTCTACAACTGATATTTTGAGGTGCTGGTAAAAAAAAATTTTTTTTTTTTTGGTTGGGGTGGGGTGGGGTAGGGAACAAAAGTAATGGTGGAAGATGATCCCAGCTTGTATATAGTGGACCTTATCGAAAGAAAGGAATGGAAGGTGTTTTGAAGGAAGATCCAACCCAATTCAGAAGATCCAGATGAACTGCTTACTGTTACTTCATTATTGGTGTAAAGAAAGTTATTACAGATGTTAACTCTTTACTAGACATCATGCAATCCTTGTAAGATGAACAAGGATATATTTTGCTTTTTGGAAAGCGTAAATATGGTACCAGCACCTAAGTTGTGCGGACTCTTCACTTTTGATGCCACACCCGTGTCGGATTCTCCAAGAATACACTATTTTTGGAGAATCCGACACGCACCCGCTGATTCCCCCGACACGCCAACTCTCATTTTGATAAGAAGATGAATCATAAATGAGCGTGGAGTGAGTAGTTAAGTTCACCAAGAAGAACAAAATATCCTAGAAAGCACAACAGAAGGAAGGAACATCTGAAGGAAATTGCTAAGAGGCCTCATCTAAGATCCACTAAGGCTATTTTTCAAAAATAATGGACTCACAGAGAGAAACCAAGAACACTATTGTACTGGATAGAAAGGCCGAACCATCAACGTCCATGTACTGATATACATTTAAAAAAGTTACACTGGTCTAGTTTTTTTTTTTTTTTTTTTGGATGAAGTAAGTGGTTGTATTGAAAAGCATCAAGTAGATGCAAGAAAGTTACAGAGAAAAAGTAGGTGATAACTCCAGAAAACAAAAAAATAAGTAAGATTGGGAGTTAAAACCTATAGCAAAAATCAAGGCTGTTAAGCCATTGAGAGGGAACTAATGAAATCTAAAAGGGAAATTGCATCATTTACAGGGGAAAGATTGCTCCAACTAAAAAGATACAGTAAGCTTTTAGATCTCAGGGAGCAGTTAGGAGTTGAAATCCCCTCATGACACCTGCTGTTTCTTTCCATCCAAATACACCAAAATATACAGGCTGGTACCATTTGCCAGATTTTCTTGATGGATCTATCCACTTTCCATAGACTCCAACTTGCAACTGCTTCTTTTAGGGTGAGTGGTGTTGACCAACTGATGCCAAAAACTGCACGATACATCGACCAAATGTCTGTTGCCACAGGGCAATGTAAGAACAAGTGGTTCACTGTCTCATCTGTAAGGTGGCACATGAAGCATCTACTGGCTATCTGAATACCCTTCTTCTTGAGATTGTCTTGAGTGAGAGTACCATTTAGAAGAGCTGTCCAAATGAAAAATTTGACTTTTGGAGGGAGATTAGTCTTCCAGACCAACTTCCAAGGCCAATGGTCAGTTAAAGCATTTGTCATGTCAAATCTTATACTAATGGGTTGAACCTTATACCAATCTGAACTAGAAGCAAGCAACATTTCCACAATTATCTTCCTGGTTTAGGCTGTATATGTCAAATCTCAACTGTTTACACGTGCTTTCTTCCAGATACTGATGAAGTAATATCTCATCAAATCCAGAAGGAAAAAGATCAATTTACCAAGCGTTCCAATTCTCTGAAAGAATTTATGCTTTCACTCCACAATTATAGGTATATGTTCTGCTTCTCAAAGAGATTTTGAAGGGGCATGCATTCAGTTTGAAGACTCTTAAGTTGAGGTGAGATAATATACAACTGCCACACCAATAATACACAAAAGCAATACGAAACAGAGATAAAAGAGAATAGCAAAAAAGATACAACTCAGCAGTGCAAATAATCAACAATTTGTCTGCCATGAGACATAAGCTTAGAACTAATACTACCTCGAAACCTTCAAGTTCACAAGTCAAGCAATCATCATTCCTACTAGTATGATCGAGAAGCAGGAAATATACTGATCCTTTTTTTAATTTTCATCTCGTTCCTTCTATAAGTTCCTGGTATGGTAGCTCAGTATTGAAGACTTTGAAAAGATATAAGCTCCATGCGCAAAGCATATACAGAATGCACCATCGATAACCAACACAATCACACAAATAAAAAAATTTCTTAACCAGTAAAATTACTGGTCTTTTGTCATATACAAAAGTCCCATCCAGAACCACCATATATAATATCAATCAATAAACATAATTAGCATTGGAGTAAACTTTATATAGTCAGTCAGAGAGAAAGCCAGACCAATCCGTCACAAACTTTATATAGTCAGCCAGAGAGAAAGCCAGACCAATCCGTCACATCTTCAATGCATCGGAAAGAACTTTGTTGTTCCCTCATAATTTTCACTTTGGACAAAACATTCACATTTAACTCTTTTATCATTATCACATTCCCTTTTGACAAAGCATTCATAGTTAACACTTGTCGTGCTCATTTACCCTTTTGACACACATTTTAAACTTTTTGTCAAGGCAAACGTAGACCTTTCCATTTCTTCATAGCTATTTCAAAGAAGCCAAATAGATTTCAATCAAAACTTATTCACCAAATTATAGGCATTCATATGATTTTAGATTTCATTCCGTTAGAAGATCAGACAAAACAACTGATTATGAAGAAACTGTGGAATAAAGAAGAAATTGCATGAATAACAGCTAAAATAACTTAGAATAAAAACAGTGTATCATGAGTGACCCTTTAAAATCCAGCAACCGCTCATGAATGCAAATTAATTTATGAGCAGTTTTATATGATCAAATGTTGTACCTGTTGAGTGGAGTTCGGAACTCTAGCTAACTAAGATGGACAGAGACATTGGCTTAACGAACGTGGATAAAAGAAATTGCAAACTGAACTGAAAAGAAACAATTAGTTGCACAAGAAAATGTGGACAATTAAAAACAATAAGAAGGTCGGAGTCTAGATAAGAAGGAACTTATTGGTCGAGAGGTAGAAAGAGTGGCTTTGCTGCTGGAAACAATTGGACATCTGAGATTGCTGCCTGATAAAGAAGATGCTTTGCCATGGAAGGTGGACAAGAAGGACAAGTTCACTGTAAAATCCTGCTACAATATTCTGTCAAAAGGACCAAATGCAAAAGCGAATCGGACTGGCGTGGTCAGTGCTGCAGTTTTTGATTGGGTTGCTATTAGTTTGCCTGCCTAACACAAGCCAGCCTAAAAAGAAGTGGTTATTGTATTAGCAATAGATGATATTTATGTATTCACAAGCTGAATCTCCAGAACACTTGTTACTGCAATGTAGATATTCATGGATAGTATGGTCCATCTTAATGAATATATTTCGGGTGAAATGGGTGGCCCCTTTTTCAGTGGTAGATGCAGTGAGAAGCTGGAGTGACCAGCGGATGAGAAGGAAGCTCAAATGCATCTGGAAGACAATGCTTCTGTGCATGTTTTGGATAATTTGGAAGGAAAGGAACTATACGTGCGTTTAGAGCAAATATTCATCTCTACTGTGTATTAGATTAAGAGTTTTGCAGTCTCTATGCTCGTGGTGTAATATGGAAGATACCTAAGATGTAAATACTTTTGTGGACTTTGCAAACTCCTTACAGATGTAAGGGTCTAGAAATCCTTGTTGCCGTATATATTAGCACATTCTTGGTGTTTAGCAAAAAAATCTGACAATATATCCCAAAAAAAATAAAAAGTTATTCTAACCTTTAGAGGTACTAGCGTCCACACCAGCCAATGGAGTTCCATTGACACGAGAAAGTTGTCCCATGTTATTCTGTCTTTGCTGAAAAATATCCAGATTTGGAGGTCTAACATCCACCTTATTGTTTGATGTTGAGGCACCTGCACGACTAAGTGAAATGTAACAATATCAAGGCAATTTTCCAAATACCCCCATAATTACTCCCATTAAATGAAAACAATGTTTCTAATTGTTCTTTTTTTTTTTTTTTTTTTTTTTTGGGGGGGGGGGGGGGTGTGTTGCCTCTAAACTTGATCATTGAGGATAGAGACGCAGCACAACTTTTGGCTTAAACGGTTAGACAAGCAGCAAAAATGAACAAAACAACAATACTAAAATTATAAGAAATTGTGTTCACATTCGGTTAATTCAGTTTATTCTTTGGTAAGGGAAAATTTGTTTTAAAATATGAAAAAGAAAGTGGAAATTTATCCCCTTTTTCTAACAAAGTAATGTGACTAGGAGGTCAAGGGTTCAAGCCGTGGAAACAACCTCTTGAAAGAATGCAAGGTAGGGCTGTGTTTGAGAGACCGGATATCATCTAACCCTTCCCTAGACCTCATGCACAGCGGAGGCTTACTGCCAAGTCTTTTGAATCTACATATGTAAGGATCAATAGCCTTGAGTGGCTGCCAAGTCCTTTGAATCTTGAACACCTGCTTATGGATAGTGTGGATGTGGATCTTAGCAACGGTACTGAATGGCTACAGGTGATTAACATGCTACCTTCTCTGCTTCATCTTCGTTTATCTGAGTGTAATCTTAATCATATACAACATCTAACAAAGTAACGTGACTAGGAGGTCAAAGGGTTCAAGCCGTGGAATCCCTGAGAGGTGAGTGTCCGAGCCAATTAACTTTTTTTAATGAAGTAAGTGATTTCATTAAAGAAAAAAGCATCAAGAAGATGCAGTAGGTACAATATATGTCATTGAAGCTTACAAAAAATATTTCTGGCTTGTATACGAAAACTGACTAAGCCAGAGCTAAAGAGCTAGTGAAGTCCAGTAACTGATCTGGATTATTTACTGAGGTCAAACTGGACCAACTAAATAAACTAGTAATACATTTAGTCCTTAAAGAGCATATGGGAGTTGAGACCTCATCAAAACATCTCCTCTTCCTCTCTAACCAAATACTCCAAAAATGCAAGCAGGTATCATTCTCCAGATATTCTTGACGGATTTATCAACTCTCCACAAACACCAGGACATACATGCTTCCCTTACTGATTGACACCAGAAGTTCATAACCCGTGTTACCTATCTTTCCAAGCCAATTATCTTGCCAAACTTAGACATTCCTTCCATGGTATCAACATTCGGAGAAAAACTATGCCAAAGAGCTCTAATGTTTCTCCAAACAGCCACTCCCTGAGGTGGAGGACCTATATTTGGAACCCATTCAATCATTTGTCCATACTTTGCTGTGATAACCTTTTTCCATAAAGCAGTTTATTCAACATTGAATCTCAATAGCCATTTCATTAAGAGGCTCCTGTTTTGCATTTTCAGATTCTTGACACCCAAAGCTCCTCCGTCTTTCTTTGTGATGACAGAGTTCCATTTGACTAAGTTAAATGTTATACATTCTCTGTTCCGCTGCCATAGAAAGTCTCTACTAAATAATGTATTCTGTTCTCTACCTTAATAGGCATGGGAAACAAAGACATAATGTATGTTGACATCGAGTCCAATACACTATTGATTAGAATCACGCATCCCTCGAAAGAATTGTACTGCTTATTCCAATTAGATAATGTCTTTTCACATCGTTCTATCACACCCTGCCATATAGAATCTGTCTCCTGTTTTGCTCCTAAAGGCAATTCCAGATACACTGTGGGAAGACTCTCTGTTTGACAACAAAGACTAGCTGTCAGGCTGTCTTTTTTTAGTGCATCGACCAGAAGTTTATAACCCGTGTTACCTATCTCTCTAGCCTTGCCCTGTCCATTTAGTTTCCCGTAGGCTTGCAATATCAACTCTCCTCCTTTGTAGGGTATCAACTAATTCCATCGTTTCCCTGTCAAGATGTCTATGTTATAGCTACCTACCCAGATCCAACTCTCTTGGACTATCACCCTCATCCATCCATGATGTGAGAACCTTTTCTTATTTTGCACCACATCCGGACATGAATAAATTCCTCAATAGATAACAATATTTAGAAATGTAGAAACTACATGACGTTATAACTTGAAAACATTTCCATTTCAAAATATCAGTAAAATACCACATACATTATGATCAAAGTTCATTCAGTTAATATGCGAAAGCAAAAAATGAAAAAGAAAAAAAAACTGGTACCAGGAGTAATCAAGTATCACAAACAAATGAACCCCAATTAACATATTCAACTCTTATCAAATATTAATAACACAAAATAAATAAAGATACTCCATCTCACCCAACTTTGTAATCCTATTTCTATATCTGGGATTGCCTAAAATTATGTCCACATTTCTCTTTACTTGAGCTCCTCAGCTCCCCAGATGTTTGGAAAAGGGAGGTACGAATTCTTACCCGGTAGATATTTCCTACAAAATTCAAATTATTTTTGAATATTGGTTTACTATGAGACCCATCTTCTATGCCGAAAAAGTTTAAATTTTTCAAGTGTTAATTTTACTTGCTACTTTTGAACTCAATCAGTAAAATAAATACAGTAAGTAAATTGTCAACTTTTTGACTGATACACATTCCCAAATAAAATGAGACGTCTATATTGGGATATAAAAAGTACTCCCTCCGTCCATTTTACTAGTCCAATTTGGAAAACCAAGATATAATTACCATTCCATACCTGTTTTACTGTTACTATTAATTACTGGGTTGGAAACTTCAATGAATTGTTAGTGGCTGCACACCTTTTAGAGTATGTTTGATTGATTTCAGTTATTTAGATGATTTATATAATCAAGGGTGATATAGTCCTGACAAGCAAAAATGGACGGAGGAGTAATAATAAGTTAAGCACAAAATGCAATAAATTAGGCATGAAGTACAACAGCAAGAACACCACCCAAAACCTTATATGTTATTATCAGAGAACTTCAAAACCCAAGAAATACAATAGGAGTACATAGACAGCTTAAAATCCATATCCATATACTAATAGAATGAGTAAGGAAGTAACCAGAAGGAGAAGAAACAGCAGGACAAGGAAGGTTATCGGATTTAGGAACAGTGAAATGGTCAAAGGCGATATGAGCAGCAACATTTTGGGCTTCTTTAGAAGATCGGCATTGGTCTTTGGGTGACTCAAAGGAGATTCCATTCACTATAACAGTGGCTGTGAAACGAGGGTTGTGATCAGGCCCCTCTTTCTCCGTTGCGTATTCTGGCAAATTCCATGCGAATTGGTGGCAAAGCTCTTGTAACTTCGTTTTGTACATTTCTCAGTTCAGTGTATTCAAGGAAGGTTTCTGGACTTTGCTCACTTGTGACGGTGCTTATCTCATAAGTTTCTACTGTGTCAGATTATTGAAATCGGAAAAGGTTCAAAGGCCTCAAACCTATTCAATTTAATTCAAAATTAGCTTCTTCCACCTGGTAATTGGAATCGGTGTAATTACTAGGATAATAGTTACAGTCTGGTAATTAACCAGTAAAGTAATTACGAATACCTCTTTACTTTTATCATAACGTAATGAAAATGTAAATACAAACATATTGTCTAATTGCACAAGTATAATGTTTTATTGTGCGAATTGCCCTTCTTTTGGGGTGGTCTTTAACTTTTGCCCCTCAAATTGGTGGTATTTAATTTTTGTCCTTCATCTAAAACAGGTGCCACTTGGCACTTTTGGCAAATTAAAGTTTGCATTTTTTCAATTACTTTCAAGCTAACATTTTAATTAAATCAAAATGTCTTCTATTTTTACACATATACAAACAAAATAAAAAAGAAAAAAAAATTTACAAGACCTTAATAACAAAAAGCTACTTGACAATTTTAACCCAAAAACTAATAGTCTATCTAATAGACTATAATATAGATTAAAAGATAAAGCATTTAAATTGGAAGATAAATTATCTGAATTTGGTTTTCAAAAATAAACACATATTAAAAAAAGAAAAACAAAAAGACTAAAAATTTGTCTGTCCCTTTGGAGTTTAAGCTTTTAAAATTTATAAATTCAGTAAAACACGTTTTTTTGCCTCCTTTCATAGCAAAAATTTAGGCATATATTTTTATTTTATTTCTTTTAGAATCATTTTTTCCACACAAATATTTTTAGTTATCTTTTAAAGTCATGGAACGTTGTAAATGATAAGATTTCATAAATCTCAAAAGTATGGCTCCATCTTTAAAGGAAAAAAAATTGAATTGATCCAAATCCTTATCCAATTGAGGTTTGTAAATTTAAAACTGATTACAACTTTTCATCACGACTTTGTCTTATAAGTCAAACTTGAGTTATAGAAAGGGATTACGAAGAAAGAAAAAAATTTCACGAGGTTCACTGACTTCGCTGTTAGGAATGGGAAAGTTTGGTTTCAAGATGCAATCTATATTCCTATTGCTAACAATGTCATGCAATTATAGGCTTGGGCTGACATGACGTCAAAAATCATTCAATTAAGGCATGGGAATAACAAAAGTTTTTTAATGCCCTATGATGTATGGTTTTAAATATTTTGGTTGAGCTTTTGCTTTGAGTTTTGTTAAATCCGCTTAACTAAGAAGCATAAATTATACTAATTAGTTAGCATCTCTGTATAGCCTGAAGTTGTTAAAAGTATAAAAATAAAATATATGTCTCATTATTCTTTTAGTGTGCCGAAAAAAAATATATCTAATTATTCTGTTAATTTTTATGCTTGGTCATTTGGACAGGAAGAATGGTATGAGAAATAAGTTCAGACTTACCAAAGAACAACCATCTTGCTTGAAGCAGTTTCAAACGGCACACTGCACTTGCTATGAAAAAAATATTGATACTTTAAAGTTAATTTCTACTATCTTTACTTACGTGCCTTCGAAGCGTTTTTTTAAAATCAATTAATTGATAATGTCTTTACTTAATATGTAGGGCTAGAAACAAAAACTTGCAGCTGTACCGTTTTAAATA
The DNA here is from genome assembly GCF_029784015.1 of Lycium ferocissimum. Lineage (NCBI taxonomy): Eukaryota > Viridiplantae > Streptophyta > Magnoliopsida > Solanales > Solanaceae > Lycium > Lycium ferocissimum. The sequence goes on along the minus strand of NW_026726269.1, from coordinate 16,246 downwards.
TAGGAGCAAACAAAATTAAAGACCATCAACTGTTTCTTGATGGGCAAAAGTTAAAGACAAATTGAAAATTTATTTGTGACTCTAGACAAATTCATTTACCAGATAGAAGATTCATGAGTTTTGATTAAATTTTAAAAATAAAAATAAATATGTACCTTTATAAATGATAGAGAAAATACATAAAATCACTCATAAACTTGCATCGAAAACCCACTTTAGTAATTAAACTTTAAGGGCAATTCTTTATCCCCTAAACAATTTATACCTGAATTATGTTCAATCTTACTTTGCCCAGACGAGTTGAGAGTTGGATGTTGTTTTATTATTTACTAATTTATTGATAGAGATGTCCACATCATTTAATAAAAAAAATATATATAAATTTGTCGAAACTAATTAAAAAAATTAAATAATTTATTTTATTGTTTTTCTTTTAATTTTTTCCTTTTTCTTCCTTCTTTCCCTATTTTCTATTATTTCCCACATCCATGGCAAGTTATAGAGTTCCGCTTTCATGGCAAGAAAAATTGATGATTCACAACACCCCCCACCCATAGGAGCTTTTCAACATGGTAATTTATTGATGAGATAGACATTTATATAGAGAAAAGAAAGGTCGTCGGAATTTGATTTTCCGGTGAAAATGCATCCACAACAAGTTTTTCTCTCTTCAAATCTTGAAATACCCTGTGAAACTCACATTTTTCATGCCCAATTTACAGAATTCATCAAGAAATTAAGCTTGTGTAAAGCTGAAGCATAAGCACTAGGGTTTAATCGACTATCAATTCCTTCTTTATTTTCTTTTACCTTTTTTTCTTGAGAAGAATAATAACGGAAAGAAGAAAATTTTGGTTTAGTTGAAAGAATTAGTTGAAATGATGGCGAGTTTAAGTTGATGTTTTGATGCTTTGACAAACAATCTATCCAATGAACTGCTCAAAGGAACTGATCCTTATCGCACAACACATGAGACTGTCGAGAAGCAATTTCATAACCGACTAGGAGAATCGGAAAGTGATTGATTCCTATTTTATGAGGATTCCAAGTTTAACTTTATGGAATCCGTACCATAAGTTAAACACATGAAATTAGCATTGAAGTATGAGAGAGAATAGCTGATGCGCATACAAAAAAGGAAGGAAGATCCAAGTCAAACAAAGTTTGGTTTTCAGGTACAATTAATGAAACCAAAACATGGTTGGATTCAACAATTCATGTAACACCTCGTGCTTCCGAACTAAAGTATATAACCATAGGGCCAAACGAACCATGTTTTCAAGTGAGTTTTCATGATGCCTCACTTCAAGCTAGCATAACCCCCTTATTAATTGGTAATTTGGGAATGCTTTCTAATGAAAGTTGTAGTCCTTTGAAATATCTTTCCATCCATATAAGGACCAGGACAAACAGACTTATGTACAAACGGTTATGACTGTTTCTTGAAGGGTCACAGAGCAGTCCGCTGGGCACATATATGCGACTCAGATTGCAATATGCGGCGCAGAATGCAATCTATAACGCATCTCCCAACGCATTTTGGACCAAATTTCAGTACCGAAGTTTCCAGCATTCTGTTTTCGATATGCTTTAGCATCTGCGGTGCAGATGCAAACGCAAACACACCCGAGATTCATTAAAGTCGCGTTTTTTCAAATTTTTGTTCTACTTTTCAGTTCTCCAAGCCCTAGCACGACTTTTCTCTCCTCTCCTCTCCTCTCCTCATCCTCTCACATCAAGGTAAGTCTTTCCCATGTATTGCTAAGTAATTCTAACACTTATACACGGATTCTTAACAAGATTCTACACTACAATCTTAGGGTTTTCGAGAAAACCCTTCTCAAGGTTTCAAGTTCAAAATTTTGGGGTTTCTTCTTCAAAAGTTCATACCTTTTCTTCAAGTTTTGGAGAAATTAAGGTAAGTAGGATTTCTATCCACGTGTGGGAACATCTTTGTTCTTCCCCACGCCACGCTTGATCCATGAAACACGTTTCGCCTCAAAATCAAGATTATGCTTTAGTTCATGATAACCCTAAATACATGTATAATTATATACCATGCTTATTTTAGGGTTTCATTAATTGTATTCATGGTACGTCATTATGATTGTCATGAACCTGACCTTAATCCACAAATGCTCCTGCTATGAATTCCATAGGTTCTCAATTACAAGTCATGAACCAATATTACTCAATTCGATGAATCTTACAAGTTTCCATGTTTCATACAAGTTATATTATATATTCATGTTAGATTATAAATATAAATAATATTTACAAGTCATGTTATACAAGCCATGGGCTTTGTAGCCGACCATGTTCATGTTCATGTTCATGTTTTTGGGAGTTGCACAAATTACTGAGAAGATTTAATACCTGAAACTATGTATGAAAATGTAGGATAAGGATCGCTCCGCCTAGTTAGGACGATTCCTTCATGTTACCCATTGCGGATTTTATGGATCCATTCATGTCATGTTCATGTCTTGTATCTCGGCAAGACGACACGTGCTCATGTGGTAGTGGTTACATGTCGGTTATACAATGGCTCTCCCACATAAAATGATTTACTCATGTTATATTATATTCATGTCAGATTATGTTCATGTTCAGTTTTAGCTTACAGTTACAGTTTAAGTTCCGTATTACTTTATGTACTCATGTTTATTGATTTGGGCTGCCCATTCCCCGAGCTCCCCACTTACTGCTCTTTCATTCAGTTGCTTTACATACAAGTTCAATTCCAGTGTACATACGTCCCTATTTCCCGGGGCCTACATTTCGTGATGCGGGTGCTGATTGATGTGCCTTGAAATTATGGCACATCTAATGCTTTTTAACTATAAGTTTTACTTTTTTTAAGCAAGTTTTTGTTAGTTTGATGTGTTTTGTGTGTTGTGCAGGTATTTCGAAGTTAGAATGCTCGAAAAGCGAAAAACGAGGAAAATAAGTGATCTGTTCTGATAAGCATTAAGGACGGACCGTCAACATGCTCGACGGTCCGTCGAGTTGCCTCGTCGTTCAAGTTCCTGCAAAGTGACAAAGTCATCAGATCGTCGACTTGCACCGTCGACATGATCGACGGTCCGTCGAAGTGCTTCGACGATGGAATTTCTGTAGAGTAAAAATATGTCATCAGATCGTCGTTATGGTCGTCGAACATGTTGACGACCATCGAAGTGCAACGATGACCCGTCGAAGTGCAAGCCGAGCTGGAACAGGACTGGGATTGATTATTCCGAGTTTAACTTGTATAAATACCTGTTTAGGTTTTATTTTTCAGACAAGTTTTAGACTTGTAGTAATTACTTTTAAGTTATTATTGCTTTTGAAAATTTTCCAGGCAATTACATTCATTACTTTCAAATTTTATCCGTAAGTTCAATACCAAATTCAATTATGCAATCTTCAATCTTTTATTGTTTTCTTGTTGCCATGAGTAGCTAAACACCTTTACTAAGGTTGTAAACCCAAAGATGGGTGTGTTGTGATTGGGGATCGTGAATGATATACGCATAATGGATTGTTAGGGTTTATTTGTTCTTCGTTTTCATCATATAGTTAGTGGTTGCAAACATTAGCTAACGCCATAAACTTTAGTTTATTTGGGAAAATAGCTAGGGTTAGGTAAGAACAAATAACAAGAACTCAAGGCTTTAAACTTTGTTTAATAAATTTACTTAGGAATAAGAGGAATTTACTTGGCATAATTAACCGTTCTTCATGCATACTTTCTTATCTTTGGGAAAAGCATAGAAAGAAATAATCTTTTCTTATTGGGAAATAGTTTAGATTCACATAGAGGTTAAGTGGATCCATACAAACGATCCATTAGAAGTATATCAAGATCGATACCCACGATCATACACTTTATCTGACGGGGATACAACCTTGGTTCTTTTTACCCATATATTTACAACTTTCAATTTCTAGTCACTTTAAATTAGTCCACAAACCAAAACAACTATAAAACCCTTTTTCTGAAATACCCCAGGACCGCAAGATTAGTATAATACTTGTTTAGTAAACTTTTCATTCTCATATTGGGATTTGACTGACCTCGTTGGGTTACTATATTTGACATCGTCCGCTTTACGCTATTAAAAGTGTAAATTTGAGCGTATCACTGATTTACGTGACGATGGATCTGCTCGCTAGGATTCTCATATCAGCTATTGGTGAGCCCCACTTCATTCGGGGTGTTATCTTTATTTTATGTTCATGTCATGTTAGGCAGTAGAAGGTATGCCGGGGCCCTTGTCCCGGTAATTAGTTCAATATTTAGATTCATGCTCAAAGGTTTCATAGACTGGTCTAGCATATCATTTCAGATGTTCAGTTGCCGTATAGCCCATGTTGGCTTCGTACTTATTTGTTTCAGACTATTTCCGCACTAATAATTTCAGACAGTATTTCCAGTACTTAGTATTGATTATTGAATCATATGTTTTGTTCAGACTATTCATGTTTTAAGTCATATTCCGCATCAGTACATGTCCCATGTTGATTCAGCAAGCCATGTAGTTCGCTCATTCACAGGCAATCAGGCACTGAGTGTTGTGTTACGTCCAGGCCTAGGTTCGGTGTGACAATTCAAGGGTGGAAACTATTTCTATGTAAACACAGCACGAATAACAAGCTTTGGAGTTAATCACAACCACAACCAGAAATCCAACGTAACACATCGAGTAAGCGCAGTCAACACCTGAGTCTGTAGCATATCCAACTATAGAGAAATGAGCTTATTAAGATTTATCTTTAGTTCTTTGTAATAGTTAGGTTCAGTTGTGATTCCATCTATTTAGTTGTACAAGTATTGTGTAAAGTGATAGTTGATATTAATTGTAAGGGAATCTCTTGACTAGGTAAAGTTATTGAGAAATTTGTATAGGAGGATAGAGGCAGTATTATTTGGAACAGTTCTTTAGGTACAAGGAAATTTGTAAGCCTTAAACTGCTCGTGTTTAGTGAAGTTGAGAAAAGTCCTATAGAGATATGTCTTGGTTTTTGCCTCCCTTGAGCACGTTGTTTTCCACATAAAAATTCTTGTGTTGATTTATATTCCGCTGCATCACCTTCTTGCATAGTTTCTATTAGAACCTGGTTCTTAGAGTGCAAAGGAGTAGCCCAATCCTAACAAGTGGTATCAGAGATCTTTCTACAAAGGCAGCACCTTGGAAGATGACTAGATGTTTTATATTCCAACAAGGCCTATCAATCATAAGACCACCATGCTTTAAAGGAGTATATTATTTATGGTGGAAACTCAGAATACAAAACTACCTAGACTTTGAAGATCCGAAGTTGTGGAACATCATTCAACATGGCCAAAGGAGTTATAATGAACCAAGACATCAAAAGGTAGAAATTCTGATTGATGCCAAGGCAAGACCAGCCCTCATGTTCATTATTGGGCCTAACGAATCTAGTAAAGTCTCCACGTGTGTGAAGATGTGGAGATAAACTAACAACTATGAAGACGTGGGGATAAAAATAAACAAATGGTCCCAAGGGAGAAATTGACAAAGAAGGGACCACAACATTATCAGCTCAAACAAGTTTAAAGATTGAGAATGATATGCTAGATGAAAAATTTCTCATACTAAAGGATGTCAGTCACACCTATTCTAAACAAGAACTGGAATGTATAGCTCACATGGTGATGAAGACACTTAAGGATCGATTCAACGAGACAAAGAAAGATCACCAGAAAGAAGTCATGAAGAGAGGAAATCTGAACAAGTCAACAATCTCTCAAAAGGAACTGGTTCTTATCCCAGAATAGAAAAACACAAGCCTAGGAGATATGAGAAAAGCATCAATATCCGATGGAGATAAAGATACACTCAAAAGTTCTGAAGATGAAATGAAAAGAGAACTAAATGTTATAACTGCATCCTTACAAGTTGTACTTGAAAAAAGCAGGACACTTCAGAGGAAACTTATCAACCTCATCAATAAATTCAATAATGCAGTCGAAAGGAACAGGTCCTTAAACAACGAGGCACTTTTACACTCAAAGTATTGCAACAACAAACAAATTCAAAGACTAAGGGACATCAAGGGTCTTCACATACACAAGGGGCAAAGATATTCCCACTACCAGGAAAAATCCCTTTGCTTAGTATGACAAAAGAAAAGGTCTTAAAAGGAAGCATGGAAGCAAGTCAAGAAGGAAACAAGCAAATCCACCGCACAAAAGTAAGTGAAAAATTGAAGGACTTGATCCTTCACAAAAGAAGAACAATGTCACGACCCAACCGGAGGGCCATGACGGGCATCCGGAGCTAACCCACTGGGCACCTCTCATCGTACATTCACATTCATATATAGGTGAGCCACATGGCCTATTAACAATTCTATGCCTCAGTAATGCTATTTTCAACGGCTAAACACCTTTATATCAACGTCAACAACTATGCCCATATACATATACACAAGCCGACGAGGCTAACAAATAATACACCAAAATATGAGCTGACAAGGCAAAAGACATCTACTATACATGACTGTCTACGAGCTTCTAAGAAGAGTATGGAACATCATCATAAGGACGGGACAGGGCCCTGCCATGCCCATATGTATATACACAAAAAAATAGTACCAACAGCTGCAGCGCGAATCAAATGGAGCTCCTCTATGCAGTCTCTGAACAAGCAGTCTATGGGTCAAGTCTATCTCCCTGTCCACCTGCGGGCATGACGCAACATCCACAAACAAAAGGACGTCAGTATGGATAATGTACTGAGTATGTAAAGTATAATTAATAACATAATAGAAGCATGAACGATAACATAAGAAAGAAGAGTCATGGGGTGATAGAGCCATTTCTACCTTTAGCGACGTTCATCATATTTGCTTACCCTTTTTCTAATGGGAGCCTTCCATTACTTATACATATAGTAGTATCATACCCGACCATAGAGGTTCGGTGTCTTACATACCCAGCCATGGCAAGACTCGGTGTTATACATACCTGGCCCTACCAAGGCTCAGTGTTATCTGTACCCAACTGCAGTGGTGCGCGTGATAGATATCATACCCGGCCATATAAGCTCGGTTTTCTTAATAGTCATATTTAGATATATACATAGAAGTACAAAAGTATCATCAACATCATCATCATCGTCATCGTCATTTTCATTATACCTTTCCTTAGAAGATCAACTATCATAGGATGGGACCATTAGTGTCATGGGAATATCAAGAACTGTGAGCTTTAATGATTCTAGGAAATGAAGGCATCATGGACGACATTATGGAATTCATGTGAAGGTATACGACAAATGGGAACATGCCTTAAGAAGAAGGGTTGGCCTTACATACCTCTTTGTCTTCTTAACTATCTAACATTCACCGCCAAGGCTTGAGAAATCTACATTTAAGGGATTCATGCCATGGTTAAGTCTTAAAGACACTATGGAATTCAAACTAGAGCAACTCATGAATTAACAAAAATTGGGCAGCGTTTCCCCTATTTCATCAACTTCCACCATATCACAAAACAACTCCCAAACAACCATAATAACATCCACAATATCATAATCAAGTAGTCATATTCCATTAAGTCTCAAAATTCATTCTCATTAACTTACATCAACAACTTCACATCACCCTTTGCACAATTTTATACAACACTTCCTTGTCATCATTAATACCCTTCATAGCAAGATTATATCTATAGCATACTAAGAATCATGACTCAAGTTAGTTTACTACTCAAAAATATCATGAAATCTACATGTAGGCCTCATCTTCTACTTTCCCCTTTTACCCAAGCTATTCAACAACTAAGCATCCTTAATAACATGGAATAAGCATGAAAACTAGCCTTTTATCTCAAAGGAATGAGCTTTGGAGAAAGTTATCAACTTGTATGAAACCCTAGCTTCAATACCCAAGAAATTCTTGAAGTCTACTAACCCTAGCAAGTCTTCCAACACATGGATATCTTGATTCTTGCCTCTTGATCTTTAATTTCTCTTGAGTTTGAGTGGAATATGCTTGGGAGAAGGTTCTAGGGCTTTTAAGAGTTGTGGAGAATGTGGAAATGAAAAAATATAAACTTGGGTCATATATATATATAAAAAAAAAAGAAAATCTGGAAAAAGTGACCAACTTGGTTATACGGACCGTATAAGTGGTCGTATAACCCACTATTTTTCCGAACTTTCTCTCGTTGATTAGTTTGACTTTCAATCCTTGTGGAACCTTCTTGGAACTTATATAACACTTCATTAACCATACAATAGGCCCTATAGCAGCCCCTCAAGACATTACCAAATAAATATTAGCTCAATTATACCGAAAACCTTTCCGAACATGATTTACATTTCACTTCCTTCAACGAACTTAATTTCACATATTCATATGACTTCAAATCTTATGGTACACACTTTAAGCTATCTAATGCTTTCCTTAACCTCGTAAGAACTTCATTCTTACCTTAAGCTCGCGTTAGTCTATTCACAACGCAACAACTCAAAACTTCTGAGATGTAACAAACAAGCTGTCTGGATGGACCAAGAAACACCCGATCCACTCATTATCCTATAAATAGGGACTCAAATTAATTAGGGTTCCTAAGGCCATTCCTTGACTAATGATCAAAGGGCCTAGGTGAGAAAGTAAGTAGGAGTGTGGTGGCTAGACTCCTCTCAAGGAGGAACAGGTAGCAAGATCTCTCTCTTAAAGAATACTATCAAAGGGGATAAGATACTCAAGAGCAATTACTAGTGAAATAAGGAATTTCACAACAAGCAAAGACATATCAAGGGAACGTTTCAAAGAATCTGATTCTTACAAATTTCTATATATGCATCTTTATCTAAATATATGTTACATGAATAGTGTCCAGTTTCCACATGTCATAAAACTCGTCCTCGGAGACTACTACATAGAAACAGATCCCTTAGAGAGTCAAATATATCCTTTAAAAACAATTGTTTTAAACAAATTATCTAACGTTCACATTATCTCAAAATGGGAAAAAGCGAACAATTTTTGAATTCCCTTAAATACACATGGCGGCGGCTTATTAGGGTTATTTGTATTTAGATACCCGACTCACTCTGATCATCCTTCAATCTCAACCCATTGAAATCAAAGGAGAAACCCTTCAATACCAAAAAACTCGACCCCAAACCAAAGCCTCAAAAATTTCTCCATCAAAATAACATGCCAAAGCCACCACAAAGAAAACCCATCCCAGCTAATCAACCTGCCTAAAATTCTTGAGGCCGGACATGAAACCCTAAGATTTGAATTTCAAGTGAAGGGAGTGTGTAAAAAAGTGGTTGTTGATGATCCAGAGATGATGGCCCTGGTGGTTTTCGACGAAGAAAGAGAAGGCAAGATATTGTTTTAACGACGGGAAAACAAAAAGGGAAAAGGGATTGCTACAAGGGGAACTATTCACTTGAGCCCTAGGTCCTATAAAGTTAAATGGACAGAGATCATGAACGAAGTGGATGAGAGTGATAGCTCTGAAAGTTCTGAAGAGCCTAATCAGCAAGTAGAATGCGAAATCACCCAAAAAATGAGGGATGTGAAGGAGTTCCTTGAAAATATCGAGGGACTAACAACGAGTGAGGAAATAAGAGTGATAGTGGAAAGGAATTCATACAAAGGACCAGACAAAAGCACATAACAAAGAAGAATAAGTGAGAATCATTTGGGTCCAAAAGAACTAAGAGAAATATCCTGTCACACCCCGACCTTACTAGGGTGTGATGGGCACCCGACTCTCCTCAGAGTCGAGCGAACCCTTAGACATTCGCGTAATAAAACTGCCATTTCGAAAACTTCTTAAAACATGGAACTTTTCAAACAACAATCATTATACGAAAATACATACTCTTTTAACATTTACAAATTATTCGCACTTCCCGACGCATTATCCACGGGACACAACGTACGCAAAGTCTCTAGGATGTACAAATACCCGACATAAGTACTCGACCTGGCAACACTCCGGCCGAGATGGAGCTCGCCAATCCTTTGGAACAGCTCCTAGCAAAGTCTTTTACTCGTACGGGTGTACCGCGTGGCATGAAACGCACCGAAGAAAGGGGTCGATGCGAAATATCTTGCCCGAATATGTAAGGCGGTGACAAATAATAACCGCAACTTAATTTAGAGAGAAGAAATCGCAAGTCAAATTCAATACACGACCTTTTGGAAGAAGCATAAATATATATATATATATGGGTCTCATGTAATCCCTAAGTGAATAATGCAAATGAACACACACATCTTAAGTAAAGGATGCAATCTAACCCGTGCGTCGCTTCCGACATTCAATGAAATAGTCCCTTCGGACGGCCGCTTCGCGTAGTAATAAAGATGGCCCCTTCGGGCATTGCCGCTCGGCATAATAACAACGATAGCCCCTTCGGGCATTGCCGCTTCCGGCATAATAATAAAGCCGGCCCCCTCGACACATTGCCCGCTCCCGGCATAACAATAAAGATGGCCCCTTCGGGCATGCCGCTCCGGCATAATAATAATCACGGCCCCTTCGGGCATTGCCGCTTCCGGCATAATAATAATCACGGCCCCTTCGGGCATTTTAGTAATGATAATGTAAACATAAGTAGTAAGTGAAATGAAATAGTAAAATCTCGCACCCCTTTCGGAGTGATTTTGAAAAAAAAATAGCTCACTCAGACATAGGCTGAGGCCATAGTGCTCCCAGACGTGAGGTCGAGGCCATAGCACACTCGGTGATCGGCCGAGGCCACGGCTCGCGCTCGGACACGGACCGAGGCCGCACACACTCGGGCATAAGGCGAGGCCACCGCACCCTCTTTGGAGTGGTTTTAGAAATTCTAAATATTAAAATCTTACCCCCGTCGGAGTGGTTTTAGAAAAATCAATTTTGTGTTTCTTTGTATAAAACTAGTTCTTTAAAAATCATCAGTGAACCACAAACACGATTCCGAAGCCATTTTTTGGAAAACCGAAGTAATAATCATATTAGAAACATTGTTACACCACCACGTATATTATAGAACATAATGAGGTAGCTAAACAACTGGCCTTTGGTAGTCGGGTCCTATTCATGCAAGTTCTAAATGTTTAGGGAGTTCTTCCATCATTTCACACAATTTCTAATTCAATTCTACTGAATGAATAGTAGTTAATTTCAATCTCGAATTTCTAAGAAAGAATTGTCCAGAGAGCACATATTCAAGCCTACTACGTCTAAGACATGCCAAGGAAAGAAAGTGAAGCCTTACATACCTTTTCCGCTCTTACGCTACTCGAATCCCGGTTCGAGTTCGCCAAAATACGCAATTTGGTCGCATTTACCGATTACTATTCATGAGACTTAAAATTTCAATCTTGCCTCAATACTTGTCTACCGAAATTTCGGCGACATTTCCCCTGCAAACACACCATCCCGAGGATATAACTAGAGCCTAATTTAACAACAACAAACCGAGAATTCAACTCGCCAAACTATCAACAACAATGCCAACCATCATATCTCCAACTTCAACAATTTATTCAAAATACATTCCAACATTAGTAGCTCCTTTTACATAATCAAACAACATTTCATTTATATCCAATTCACAATTGTTCACACATTCAAATACTAATCCGAAACCGTTCAACAATATTCTAGAACACTTCGACAACCCGCACAATATTTCAAACGGTTCAACCAAACATACACTACCCAAACTCTTTCAAATCCAACAAGAATAATTACAAGACATTTTCTTTCTTCCAAATTCATAAACTACACCAACATTCTACATATTAGCAACATTATTCCTACAATTATAAGAAACCATACTAATGTCATATTAACTTCTTCCATAATCCGCAAACGATTACAACTTTATTTCAAGCCATTAAATCTTCATTTAACAACATGAAATCCACAACACAACAACAATCAAAATACTAAATAAAATTAGCTCATCATACCCCACCAAAACAGCCCCCTATACGGCTACCACATCAACACCGACAAACGAATTTATATCGCTATTTCTTCCGTCCTAATCCGTTAAATCTTTAAATAAACTTGTTAACAATGGAAAGGAACCTTCATATTACCTTAAGTAGGCAGCCACCATGTTATCACTCTCCTCCTTGGTTGATTTTTAGCTCAAATTGAAGACAACGCAACGGACAACACTTTTCCTCTTCAAGGGCTTCGGGATTCGGCGCTCGGATTTTGGTCAAAATTGGTTTTTCTTCTCCAAGGCCTTTTTTCTCTATCTCTCCAGAATTTTCTGGTTGTTCCAGATCTTAAAATGAGGAGGGAAGGGATGAAATATCACTTAAATAACATGGGTCATGGGCCTAACCTGGTTGGGCCGAGAGTTGGCCTAGCCCACTGACCTTTCGACCTTAAAACATCCATATCTCCTTGTACCGACGTCACCTGGGAACCCACAACCTATGGTTGGAAAGCTAATTCAATTATCTACAACTTCTATTTCTTGGTATTTTTCCAAATTCCAAACTTATAATACCTTTTTTGCCCCTCGAAGTCAGGTCACCCGAAAATGTTACTTAAAAATATTCGTTTGGAGGGCTTCCACTTTGATTTGGCCCAAGGGTCCTTCATGAGTTGTGTTTAACTTTACATATGTGATTCATATAACTTGTCACATGTTCCAAAAAAAAAATCTTAACGTGTGGGCCCCACCTCGACTTACAAATAATCCGACGTTCAAAAATACGGGATATAACATATCCTATCTGCAATTGATGAGGTCTTAGAAGAAAATAAACATTGAACGAAAATGGATGGTGCACCAAATGAACCAACATTCTTAGAATTAAGTGATGATGAGGGACAAAAGGTGGAAAAAAGATGGTGGGTCTTCTTGGGGAAAAAGGTTGATGAAAAAGTAAGTGATCCACATCAATCTAGGAATAGAGAGCAGCTAGGATCATATCCTCATTAATCTGGGAACAGAGAGCAGTTAGGGTCATGATTCTCATAGGCGAAATTGATGGAAAAAGAAAGGATCAATTACAACCCCCAACTGACTAATCGACTCCTCCAAGGTATAGCAGAAACAAGTTCCTCCACTGAAGGACCCTATAATTTCGATAGTCAACCAAGCAATCCACTATGTTATCAGGGGATTGTGATTTATGGGTGAGAGTTCAATATATATAACACCATATCTTTATCCATAGACAGATCAATAAATTTGTGACTAAAAATATGTCACTCACAAAATGTATGAAATACCGCATATAGTAATGATATTAGCCTAAAAACGTCAACATATAGTGGATATGATTTCTTCTAGAAAGGAAATGGCTCAAAAATAAGAAGAAATACCTAGAGGACAGGGCTAACTAACCTACACAACAATATTTTGTTGCTAACACAATGATTAAAAATCAACATACAATTTTCTATTTCCATTTAAAGAACACCACGAAAAAGAATTAGAAACGTCCGACTCCTCCATCTGACCCACTTGGCACTAGAAAGCTGGGTACGGGTATCCTTGGTAGTAGAAACCATGTTCCGGAGGACTGGCTTTACCTCGGTGTACTTGCAAGTCTTGAGAACACAATCTGGGTTGACCTACAAGATGTTAGCGTCACGAACAACAAGCATCTTGTTAATTCTGTCAGCAATCTCTTCAATTGTTGGTATTATAGGGGAGTGGATGTCATAGACACCAGGGGCAATTCTAGTTCCTTACTTAACTCCCTCTCTAAAAACTGAGTTCTCAATCGTGATCACATCAGCATCCATGTCAATGATAGAGTGTATAATGTCATTGAAGTTGAGTAGCACGTGTGTGTGTGGATATGCTAGACAATAAAAAAAGGTTCATGAACAAAATGCAAAGATATTAAAAAAAAAAGAAGCTCAAAGTTGAAATAACAATGTCAGACTGAAGACCTGGGTAGTGTCTTGGATATCGAGCTTCCAGAATTACCGTCGTTGGGTTATAATGCTTCACTTAAAATGCATTACATTACAGTAGTCGTTCTATGTCGTCCATGAGAATGAGATCATTTGGGTGACAGTGTGAAATGTCATAGGCCTTCTATTCGTAAAAAGGATTGTTCAACTTTTATCGCTATGAAGGTTCCTTACGTATTAGGTCACGACGGTTGAGTCTCTTTATAAGCATCATGTTTTTGTATTGAAGAGCCTTTCAAAGGTAGTGTACTTCATTGGTAATTGAGTTTGTATAAGTGATTCAACATCTGTTTTCATTGGGTTCAGATGTTCCCAAATGTAAGCCTCAGGGTCTCGGTTGAGTCATTTAACGGCACAAGCGTATAAGCGAATCCTAGCACCAAATTGTAACAACTATAACATGTTTTACTATGTTTATTGAATACATAAGGTAACCCTAAGGGTGTAAGAAGAGAACTAGTGTACAGATTCTGAAAGTCCTGAATTAAGAATCATAAGAGTTGTAAGTATGTAATGTCTATACCGTATTCGCCTCGTTTGACATGAATTCATTTCATATGTCTTCCTTCCTAAATGAGATCTAAAGAACGAAATGTCGTGAATCTCCAATTTGTATACTTAAGGTTCATTTGCTCCTTTCGTGTGAAGTGATGTCGGTATCGAGTGTTCATATGGCATTATAGAGTTCTATGTGGTCATCAAGAATGTTGGGCTCCTTTCACAAGAAATCCATATCTCATATGTTAACAGAAACATATTCGTAAGTTAATAACCTTAACATATCATGTATAATGTTTCCATAAGCTAATGAATAGATATTCACAAAATTCTAACCATATACCTCTATATATATATATGTGGTACGAAAATTTTCACTTGCATATTAACATGTTTCATGCCCTATGGACGGTTTGATTGAAACTCATGGTGCACATTTCTCATTTGCATATTCATATGTTACATGCCTTATGGACGGTCTAATTGAAACGTGTAGGTGCACAGTAGAGGTTGGCTATAGACGGACTAATGAAACCCATAGTTCAACATAGGTAAAGGTAAGCCCTCTGGACGGTTGATAAGTCATTATGTGTATTTATGCTACTTTTCATATTTGAATTGTTGAGTTTTGAGTATTATATGAAGTAACTCCTCACATATTTGTGTTGTTTTGATGATAGAAATGCAATGAAGTAGATAAGGAGGAAATACACAAGAGTAAACCAAAAGAGATACAAGAATTGAAGAAAATTAATTGAAGTATTATTGGGAACCAAACAGCCCCGACCGCCGCAACGATCAAGTTTTGATCGATGCAACGCTCCTTTAGAATTTGTGAAATAGCCCTGACCGTCACATCGGTGCAGTTTTAGTCGTTGCGACGGCGCGACCCTGAATGCATATTTTTTGCTTTTTAATTATTAGGGTTAAGCAAGGCTTATAGATATAATTTTTGAAGGAAGATTAGATGAGGCCGCACATTTTCCAAATGCGGCTTTTGGGAGAAAAGAAGATCAAACTCAAGATTTTCAAGGAGGTTTCAAAAGATTTAGAGTTTCTTCTAAACCTTCTTCTTCTCTTAATCTTGTGTTATGAACGTGACGACTCTTAACTATTCTATGATTGTTTTTCCTCCATCTATGGAGTAACTTTCTTGTAGTTGAGTTTTGATGGAACGTATGATTTGATTAGTGGTTAGTTCACATTCCATCTCATGTGTTTATGTGACTCCTTGAGGAGGTTATTGATTTATTAATCGCAAGAGATATCTCAAGAAACTCCACTGCTTTGATTGGTTGTAGGACGCTCTTATGTTGAATATTGTTTTTATTTGCGAGAAGGAATTAGTACTTTAATTTAGAATCGTCACATAGATATTCTAAAGAAGCCTATCCGTTTCTATCTATATGGAATCATTAAGCACTACTTTCGCATCTTTACGTATTATTTTTTCTATTAATTGTATAATAGAATCGTGTACAATAATAAGAAAGGATTAGAGGGATTGAATGCATTTGCGAGAATCATTCATACTTTAACGAGGGTTGGTTGTAACGTTCTGTATATTCGGGTTAAGTGTGAATATGTTAAGAGATTAATAATGTGACATATTGGCTATGTGAAGTCCTATCGGAATGAGTTTGGGTGAAAATAGTTATTTTAAGATAAAGACGAATAGTGAGGTGCGTAGGATTTGAAAGAATCGACTAAGTTTTACGCTAGTCCTGACTTCTAGCAAGATTGAGTGTTGATCCTAAAACCAACTTGATAGTTCTGTTAGCTTCGTATTTATGTTTATGACTTGCGAGGATGGGTGGCGCGATTCCCGAG
>NW_026726268.1:0-58592 GCF_029784015.1 Lycium ferocissimum | reverse complement strand
TTGCACTTGTTTTTGCTAATTTTCAGATTTTGATTTCCTTTTTTTTTTTTTTTAGCTATTCGGGTGGGGCCCACATGGCCCCCTTAGGCTTAATTAATTATGAAGTGATTAGATTTTAATCCCACTTAATAATCCAATCTAGGTTAATTAATCCCCAATCTCCAATAATATCCACAGTATTTGAAATTTATAAACCAATCGTGCCATGTTGACATCAGAGATTAAAAGATCCTTGTCGCATATTCGAAAATAATCTTGCCCTTGGATTTATGTCGATTGACTTACAAATAATCCGTCGCATAAAAATACGGGGTATAACAACGACATTCCACCCACAGACAGATAATCGTCGAAGAGACTTGGAGTTCCGAGTGAAAGATTGGATATTCTTGAAGGTGTCGCCAATGAAGGGCGTCATGAGATTTGGCAAAAAAGGCAAGCTTAGTCCCCGGTACATTGGACCTTATGAGATTGTACGCAAGGTAGGCCAAGTGGCTTATGAATTAGACCTACCGCGGATTTGGAGTCGGCCATCCGATTTCCATTATCGATGCTTCGTAAGTGCATTGGAAATCCTTCTAGAGTGGTACCGGTAGATGATGTTCAAGTCACTGAGCAATTATCCTACGAGAAAGTTCCCATTGCCATTCTAGATAGTCAAGTACGGAGACTCAGAACCAAGGACGTAGCTTCAGTTAAAGTCTTATGGAGAAATAATAATAGAGAGGAAATGACATGGGAAGCGGAAGAAGACATGAAGTTCAGGTACCCGTATTTATTTCCACCTTCAGAGGAGACTCGGAGACTCCATTGCCCCTAGTATGTGATGTTTTGTTCAATGTTTTCTTGGTCGTGTGTGGCCACGGCTGGACGTTGTTGTTGTAGCCCCGAAGCGATATATATTTTGGGTTGCTGTGATAGGATGGTAGTGCCATATTACAGGGAAAACTCTGGTAAAATTTTTGTAGAATCCCCAAGAGTCTATCATTCGAGGACGAATGTTCCTAAGAAGGGGAGAATGTTACACCTCGTGGCTTCGTCCGTTGAGATTCGTTAGGTGTTAGTTGTCCAAATCGTGGAAACTGGAGTTACCTTAGGATATATGAGATTATATATTATCCCATGTTATGGTTATGGGGGGTTTAAGCCCATGAAATAAGCTATGGAAGGATTTAAGAACAAGTAAATTAAGGAATGGAGTTTGTCGGAACTTTGGGAAAACTTGGCAAAATTTTTGGACAGGATTTTGGTCCAAATTGGGGGAGGTATATCTCCTAGAATATGAGGAGTTTTGGTGTGTTTCTTTTATCCAAATTGAAGTTCATCGAGTCTAGTTTCCAACGCAACAAATCGTTCGTCAATGTTACATAGAAGTAAAAAGTTATGGGTGTTTCAAGACAGACTGTCTGAGCAGAAAATTTTGACGGACCGTTTGACGCCCCGCAGGAATTTTGACGGACTGCAGAAATTTCTGCGGCCCGTCAAATTGCACCAGCCCAGCGTAAAATGGTTACAGTGAACCATATTTGGCTGGGCAGTTCTACGGACCATTTTGACGGTCCGTAGGAATTTTGACGGCCCGTCAAAATGGGCGCAGAATTGTCTGACGGGATTTTAAGTTACGCTTTATATATTTCACTCCACTTCGTTTGGAAATTTTATTTTACCAAATCAGATCCAAAAGCTCTCCAAAAACCCTCTCTTCAACTCCAAAAACTAATCCAAGCCAAAATCCAAGGGAGATTAAATATCAAGAGGCAAGAATCAAGATATCCATGTGTTAGAAGTCTTGCTAGGGTTATTAGACTTCAAGAATTCTTTGGGTATTGAAGCTAGGGTTTTCATATGAGTTGATAGCTTGCTCCAAAGCTCATTCTTATGAGATAAAAGGTTAGTTTTCATGCTTATTACATGTTATCAAGAATGTTTAGTTGTTGAACAACTTGAGTGGAAGGAGAAAGTAGAAGATAAGTTCTAAATGTAATTTTTATGATGTTTTTGAGTAGTAAGCTAACCTGAGTTATGATTCTTAGTATGATATGAATATAATCTTGCTATAGAAGGTAATAATGGTGATGAGACACGATCTATGAAAAATGTGCAAAGGGTTGGTGTGAAGTTGCTAGTATAAGTTGAATGTGAGAATGAATATAAAAGACTTAATGGAATGTGACTACCTGATTATGATATTGTAGATGTTATTATGGTTATTTGGGAGTTGTTTTGTGATATGGTGGAAATCGATGAAATAGGGAAAATGCTGCCCGATTTTTGTTAACTCATGAATTGTTCTAGTTTGGATTTAAGAGTATCTTTAAGGCTTAACCAAGGTATGAATCCTTTTAAATATAGATTTTCCAAGCTTCAACGGTGAACGTTAAGTAGTGAAGAAGACGATGAGGTATGTAAGGCTAACCCTTCTTTCATTAAGGCATGGTCCCATCGCTAAATACCTTCATATGAGTTCCATAGCGTCTTCCAAATGACTTCATTCCTAGAATCGCTAAGGCTCATGATTCTTGATAAATCTCATGATACCATTGGTCCTATCCTATGATAGTTGATTCTCTAAGGAAGGATATATTAAAATGATGATGACGATGATAATGTTGAGAACGTATATATATATATATATATACATATATATATATATATATATATATATATATATATATATATATATATATTAAAGTATGACTACTAAGCGCACTATATATATATATATATATATTAAAGTATGACTACTAAGCGCACCAGCCTTCGTGACCGGGTATGATATCTATCGCGTGCACGCCACTGCAGTTGGGTACGGATAACACTGAGCCTTGGTATGGCCGGGTACGTATAACACCGAACCTTATCATGGACGGGTATGTAAGACACCGAACCTCTATGGTCGGGTATGATACTACTACACGTATAAATGTATGAAATGGAAGGTTCCCATTAGAAAGGGGATAAGTAAATATGATGAACAACGCTAGAGGTATAAATGGCTTCATTATCTCATGACCTCTCTATCTTATGTTATTTCTTACGTTTCTATTATGATATTGATTATGCTTTACATACTCAGTACATTATTCGTACTGACGTCCTTTTGTTTGTGGACGCTGCGTCATGCCCGCAGTGGATCGGGAGACAGGCTTGATCCGTAGATTTCTTTTCGTGGACTACATGAGGAGCTCCATCTCATCCGGAGTTACAGCTTTTGGGTATTATTCTTTTGTGTACATACATATGTGTTGTGCTACCGAGATGTCGATATTTTCGTCCGGAGTACATGTGTACACAACATTTACATGACATTACATTGCATTCATACATTATTGCATTGCATTGCATCACGGCTTATATTGAGATGATTTGGTATTTTTACTTGTGATGTTGGTTTTGGATTGGACACGTTGGAACTTGGCATATTTGGGTTTAGATGTTCTACTTAGGCGATGACATGTACTTGGTTACGATTATGATTGCCTTATACTTGTTAATTTATCTCTTAGATCATTCGTAGAATCAGTTATATATTTTTTTTACAAAAGGATGAAGGATAAGGAATACCTTAATGATGAGTGGACTCCTGTACTAAGAACGAATGGCATAATGGTATATGACTATCATAAAACTGTTGTGGAATTGGTGGTTATTAGAGGAGAGTTTGTATGATTTTAAGAGTCTTGATGTTATAATGAGTGGTAAATAGATGTATGGTATTGATCTAGTTGCTTATCTACTTATTTGTGAATTCTTTTACTGATATGTGGTTCTAAACATTGTTGGCCTGTGATGCTTTACCCAGTACGTGTTGATTGTACTGATACTACTCTTGATACATCCCTTTTGGGGTGTAGAGTGTTTCAGGTGATTGATCGCGACACGTTGGGAGATGCACGGTACCTATCTTGAAGATCTCCTCCCGCTTCATTCCGGGATAGAGGATTAGTCTTAGAGTTGTATTCCATTCTGAAATTTACATTAGTCGCTCTTGTACTAGTCTAGATCAGGTCGTGGGAAGTCGGAATGAGTCTTGTAATTATTTATCTATTGTTTATTTAACTGTTGTAATCATTTTCAAATCTTGAGATTATTAAATTAATTGATTTCCGTTGTTAATCATATATATTTACTGGATTAAATGAATTGTCTTTGCTTGGTTGATGTGTTATTTGATTGAGGGTTCTCCTACCGAGGAGGGAATGGTAGGTGCCCGCGCGATCCTAAATTGGGTCGTGACATGTTCATCTGCTAATTTGTTCTAACTTCGGTTCAATTTTTTTATTTTCAATTTTCTAAAATGTAAAACTGAAATCGAATTAGAAATAAATTTGATTTGGTTTGAATTTCATGGTTAGATTATTTCGGTTTGGTTTCAGTATCATCTGGGCTTTGTTGCGTCTTTCTTAAGTTGGGCCTTTTTCCTGGCGGACTGCCTAAAGGCTAATATTATTGATAAAGGCCGTGCACTCACCAGATAGTATATGGAGGGACCTGGTTATCTACTAGTTTCCTGAGATAGTGCAGTAAGTAAAGAAGACACGATATTACCGTGGAAAAATCCTTGCTTAAGGGATTAAAAACCACGACCTACCCCTGTAGGATATCAACTCCACTACATGAGCAACTGCCGATTACAACCTATTGCAAACTAGGAATTAACTCCCATAATCCCTCACCCTTACAATAGTTGCAACCTAAGAACTAACTCTCATAGTCCCTCACACTTTTCAACACACCGATTGCAGCACCTCCACTTGACTAACTCTAGCCAAGGAAATTAATACACCTAGACTTACTCTGGCCTGGTGTACCACTCAAAGTTCTTGTGAAGACACTCTTCCAACAAGCAACCTTTGAGAATTCAACTAATATAACTAAGCTACTCTAGACTAGTGTACCACTCAAGAGCTTGTAGAAGCAACCTTGAGAATTTAGATACCTACAAGCAGCTTCCTTTTTGGGAAGAGTAGGTTTACAATTCAAGCACGAAAGAACAAAAGACCTAACAATCCTAGAACTCAATATATCTTTAGTTGTAGAGAACAGGTCCTTGGATCTGCTACTGCCTTGTTCTTGTACACCCTTGGGAGAGTGGAGACTTGCACTTTGAGATCTACATTTTTTGTGCAAGAATAAGTCTTCTCCTTGGAATAATTTGCTTATATAAGAGGAGAGTTAAGATGAGAGTGACAGGACGCATTAGGACACAACAAATCCATTGTTGCTCTGCTATACCAGTGTGTGTGTGTGTGTCAGCAACTTTACAGCTGTAATGTTGACCTTTGTACGAATAAGGACTTGATCCTTTACCTGGTCTCTCCCAGAGTCTGAAATAACTTAGCACAAATATCTTCTCAGCTTCCTTGTTATTGCATCTAGTTCTTTATACATTTTTGTCAAATCATCAAAACAAAATAAGTTACGGCATTACTATCAAAGTAAGTTACGGTCATAACTATCAATTTCCCCCTTTTTGATGATGACAAATTTAGTGCGCGCAAAAGTTCCCTTTGTGAACCAGATCCCACTTGTTCCCCCTGTGAAGCTGACTATTCATTTCAAGGTACTCATAGCATGTTAGCAACAAACAATTTTTCCTCGTGAATCTAGAAGACCAGGTTACCTAAACAGCACAAGCACAAATCAAACAGGCCAAATCAGACAGCTAACTTCCCCTTGAATCTTTTTTAGTTGTTCCCCCTAAAACTTTTTGCATAATTTCACACCATACAACTTCCCACTTTTGGCATCAGCAAAAAAAAAAAAAAAAAAAAAGAAGTGTAGCAGAGCCGAACAGCCAACACATTATAAGCATATGCAAAATCAACAAACAGGTACATAAATAAGCACTGCATAATTTGAGTAAACTGCCAAGTTCAAACTGATCATTATAGAGAATAAAAATTAAGCAGTCTTATCAGCATAACATGATCAACAAAATGCAAAGAGTAACAATGTCATTTGGAAGAGAGTGATCAAGGGAAAGCTTTGAGAGAAAGAAGATGAACTAAAGGAGCAGGAATAGTTAGGGTTTAATGTATCAATTTCTCTTGAAGGCTTGGAGAATCAAATCGAGTCGTTCATTTACAGCCCTTTGATCTTGGACAATTTTATCTCGTAGCTCCTCATTCTGTCTCTTTAGGCTGCCATTCTCAGCCTGCAGTGTTGCTATCAGCTCGTCATTTGGACTGGGCTCTCCTGCTTGCTTTACTAGCTGAGCTTTGAGCAAGGCATTCTCAGCTTGTAGGTGTGCAATGTATGCAGTAGCCTCCTCTTGAGCTTTAATCAAACTGGAGATAGTGGATTTATTACCCATTCCATCCCTCTTTGGCACGCATTCACACTCCTCCAGTGTGGTCATTGTAAACATTCTCTTGCGATCTCCTTTGGTTCCCTCACTTGTTGGTATCTTGAAGTGATTGAATACTTTTGTCAGGAAGAACCCATACGGTAGACCATGCTTACCTTCTCTGGCATTCGCTACCTTAATCATGTGATTGATCATTATAGTAGGCAAGCTAATGGAAGAGAATCTGGCCATCAGTTCTACAAAGAACCAGGTCTTTGATAGAAGCGAAACTCCTCTCCTCTGTCCTTGGAAGCATCACTCTCTTCACAAACTCAAACAGAAGCTGGTATTGACCTTTGAGTTATTTCTTGTATAGAGTCTCACTTATCTCAGAGCCCGCAGTCCTCACTATGGTACTCTTGAACCCAACAGAGTCTTTTCCTTCAATTGCTTTTGTTCCTTCTGTAGGAACACCAAGAATCTCCCCAAGTATTGCCTCATTCAATTTGAATGTCGCCTCATTCACAGAACACACTAGAGTCGAGCTATCTAAGCATGTGAGATTGCAAAAGAACTCTGTTACCTCCTTTTTAAAGACACTGGGGGCCTGAGAGATAAACATATGCTCCCATTGTTGGAATTCTATGATTTCCATTAATTCCTTCATTTCTGCTCTTGCTATGATTTCAGGGTCGAGAACCCTTCCAAACAGCACTTTCTGATTTCTCAGATTGTCCTTCCAGTCCCTTTTCATATCTTTGCATTGTTTTCTTTTCTTATACGTACCAGATTCTTTCTTAGTAGCTCCTTTTCTTTTCTTGGTGAGCTGAGACACATTTCTCTCTTCCTCAACCTCTTCACCTTCAGAAGATTCAATAGCCTCCTCGGCTAACTTCTTCTCCTTTTCTTGCCTGCTTTTATGGGTACTTCTCTTCTTTGTTGGAGTCTGTTCCTTTTCTTTATCCTTTCTTCACATCGCCATATCCTCTTATTTATAGATAAGTTTCTTAGGGACTCCTTTTCTAGTCAGTCTGCGACTTCCTCTTCTCGAGCTATCTCCCTTTGTGATTTGTTAAACTACTTCGAGTTGAACCTTGCTCTGTTGTCTTGTGACAGGTGTCCTAAAGACAATGGGTTTTGAAAGGATAGTCTCATTCTGTTTCATGGATCGATTCCTTCTCTTAAAAATAACGCTTGAATTCAGCTTATCATCGGAGACATCAACTTGATTATGACCCAAAGAACTAGGTTCCTTTTCAGATGTAGATTTTTTTCAAGGGTACACATATAGTGATGATCCTTTCTTGGGAGGCATCTACTTGCTTTACAATAGAGGAACCAGGTTTCTCGCTTATCTCATTAGATTGAGCTAGGACTTGGTTTAGTACTCCAACTGCCTCAGCTGGTTTATCAACGTCGCTGACACCCATGTTCTCTATGTTTTTATCAAAGACATTCCTTATTACAAACCAAAATTTTAATATTTTCAGTTTCAACATTTTGTGCTTCTTTATCTACTGTTATAGATGTATCCTCTGACATTTTATCACTACTGAAAGGAGTAGGATCACCTGATCTTTAGGAAGCCTTTTCAAGAACATCATCCTTTTCAAGCATCATTGTATCAGCAATGTTTACCGTGTCATTCAGGTTCTTCTGACCAGAATTTTCACCATAGTCACTTTGTTCCTTACCACTTATGTCTTCAACATCTTTAGGCTTACTAGACATCTCTGACTCATCATCTTTCCCACTCAATTCTTTCGTGGAATGAAGGAATTATGATGCAGTCATAGACCGATAACTGTTATCTGAGTCAGACCTTCGATTTGCTTTGTCATTCAGACTGGGTTTTGTAGAGAAAGACTCAGGATTCTCCAAGGTAGGATTCTGAAGGGTATTTTGAGAGCTGGAAATGAATGATTTTGAAGGTGACATTGAGAGATTTTGGTCTGAGGAGCTTGGAATATCTGGGGACGGCTCAAATGACACTAGGTCTATTGAAATTTGTTCTTTGAAAGGTACGAGAATAGGATTAGTTCCCTAGACTCATTTTGGGACATTTTTTGTTATGAAAAGAGTACAGTCCTTTGCAAAGAAATGAACAAAGAGGATAAAAGTTTAGGAGAGACTGATTTTGATTTGTTCAAAGCGTCTTTTCCCACAGGCTTTAGTTGATTCAGGAGAGTTGAAACGTCAGGCTTTGAGAAGTTCAAAAAAGAGGTGGGTTACAATTAATGACATAACACTTAAGGCAGTTGTTAATCATGTTAGTGCTGAAAAGACTACTAACCTCATCCGTAGAGCCCAGGTCTCCTGCCAAATTGAAGTTTTGTCAAGTACTCTGAATTATGCAATGACATATATACTTTTGCTGTCCTTGAGCTACTATTCTGAGCACACCTGTAGCAGTAAGAGAGAGTTAGAAGTCACTAAAAGAAGATTTAGCACTTGAGATTTCCTTTTGACATAGCCTTCTCAGTCCTTAAGAACTTTGTTTATGCCCTGGTCCACTGATGTTAAGATTCAGGAGAAAAAAGAAAAGGTTCCTTGGCTTCTTTAGCTGAATGTATCTTCAACAAAGCAATTTTCTTTTGATCTGCCTAGTTTAACTCATCGCGGCTTCTTGAACACTCCTCATCTTCAGTCTAGCTTCCTTCTTGTACAACCCTCATATCTCGTTGGATTATTCTTCATTTTCTGATCCCTGATTTCTGGATTTCCTTTAGGAGGTTTTCTTCTTCTTGAGTATGGTGAGACAACCCTTTATTTGAGAGATTCTTTCTAGGTGTTAACCTTTTAGAAAGCACCTGCTTTGATACCAATTGATAATGGCTGTGCACTCACCAGATAGTATATGGAGGGACCTGGTTATATACCTGTTCCTGAGACAACGCAGTAAGTAAAGAAAACACGATATTACCGTGAAAAAATTCATGCTCAAGGGATTAAAAATCACGACCTACTCCTGTAGGATTTCAACTTCACTACACGAGCAACTGCCGATTATAACCTATTGCAAACTAGGAATTAACTCCCATAATCCCTTACCCTTATAATAGTAGCAATCTAGGAACTAACTCTCATAGTCCCTCACCCTTTGCAGCACATCGATTACAAAGACCTCTACTTGACTAACTCTAGCTAAGGAAACTAATACACCTAGACAAACTCTGGCTATCGGTGTACCACTTCAAGTTCTTATGAAGACACTCTTCCAACAAGCAACCTTTGAGAATTAACCTAATATAACTAAGCTAACTCTAGCCTAGTGTACCACTTAAGAGCTTGTAGAAGCAACCTTGAGAATTTAGATACCTACAAGCAGCTTCCTTTATGGGAAGAGTAGGTTTGCAATTCAATCACGAAAGAATAAAAGACCTAACAATCCTAGAACTCAACACATCTTCAGTTGTAGAGACCAGGTCCTTGGATATGCTACTGCCTTGTTCTTGTACACCTTTGGGAGAGTGGAGACTTGCAATTTGAGATCTACATTTTTTGTGCAAGAGTAATTCTTCTCCTTGGAATAAGTTTCTTATATAAGAGGAGAGTTAAGATGAGAGTGACAGGACGCATCAAGACACAAAAGAACTCCACTGTTGCTCTACTGTACCGGTGTGTGTGTGTCAACAACTTCATGTACCGTAATGTTGACCTTTGTACGAATAAGGACTTGATCCTTTACCTGGTCTCCCCCAGAGTCTGAAATAACTAAGCACAAATATCCTCTTAACTTCCTTGTTAGTGCATCTGGTTCTTTATACATTTTTGTTAAATCATCAAAACAAAATAAGTTACGGCATTACTATCAAAGTAAGTTACAGTCATAACTATCAATTATATAATCAACAATAAACAAATAGTCTTTCAAAACAAAGAAAATAACAGCAAAATGAAGTAGAAAACCAAAACAAAAGATTTAAGCGACAACAACATAGTAAGAAGTTGATTAGCAGCTTTTGTATCCTCTGTGTTGAGATGATGTTGTTTCAATAATATTACTGAGCTTAAAATGAGGTTTGATGATTGACAAACTATGTATCTAGAGACAATCAAGTACACAGAAGATACTGAATAACCAGAAGTCCAAACAGATCTCCGAAGAAACTAGTGAAGCAATCGCAAGAGAGAACTGCTCAAAGGAACTAGTCCTTAGAAGGAAGACTGGATACTGTCGAAAAGAAGTTGTTTCGTGCCAACTAGAAGAATTGAAATTATTGACTCATTCTTTTTTTTTTTTTTTTGATGTGAAGTTGAATTTTACGTTAGGGAAATATCGCCATAAGTTGAACACATAGAATTAGCATTGGAGTAGAGAAGGTAACCATACGCACAAACAAGGAAAAAAGAAAATCCATATCAAATAAGGATGGTTTTCAGACACATTATGAAACCAATACTTGGATGGATTTTTACAAGGAGAAGGCAGTGATTCACTCGTATATAAAAACAAGTCAAGAAGCTTTTGAGCTTAATCACATCCAAAGAGAGACATCTGAAGTGAGAGCAGAGTCAACACCAGAGTCTCGAGAAAGCTGACTAGAGCAAAGAACAAAGAGCCAATTCCTATCAAGATTTAGCATACTGTTCTTGAGTTGTAATAGTTAGGTTTTTGTTGTGGTTCCATTTATTTACCATTTCTAGAATTTTATAATAAATGTGTATTGAGTTGCAAGGGACTTCTCTGACTAGGTAGAGTTATTGAAATGTGTATAGAGAGAGCCATAATTTAGAAGTGTTGAGGAAGAGAGAGTTGGGGCAGGGAATGTTTGGAACTGTTCCTTCGGTGTACAGGGCATTGTATCCTAAAATAAGTTGCTCGTGTAGTTTGGGAAATTTCCTACAGGAGGTAGGTCGTGGTTTTTCCTCCCTTGGGCAAGGAGCATTTCCATGCTAAAATACTTGAGTTGATTTATTATTCCGTCATACCTTCGTGCATAGCTACTCAAAAGACCTGGTGCTTTGAATAGATAGGTCGTAGCCCGATTAACATTTGGTATCAAAGCTAGATCTTTCTACAAATGCTAGCACCTTGAAAGATGGTTGCACATCCCAAATTCCAAGAAGGTCTATCAATCACAAGACCACCAAACTTAAAAAAAAAACGATATCCATGGTGGAAGTTAATAATGAGGGACTTTATAATGGCAAAACACATAGAGGTTTGAGACATAATTCAAAATGGTCCAAGAATACCTTCAGCCGGGGAATTGAAGGCGAAGGTACTCATCCCAAAATCTGTGAGCAGTACAAAGAGAAAGATACGGAGAATGCTCTATTAAATGCCAAAGCAGAAGAAATTCTTCTCCAGGGTCTTGCTCCAACCATACACAAGCAAATCCTCTCATGCAAGACTGCAAAAAAAAAATAAAGAATACTCTTCAAGCAAATTATGAAGAAGTAACAAGAAGTCATGAAGAAAAAAAAGGTGTCTCACTATGGAATAATAAGAAGAGGATCTCTGATGAAGATTCAACCTTAGAAATACTCAGGAAGCTAACATTCAAAGCTCACAAAAAAACATTGGTTGAATGTGATGATGAAGCAGAAAGAAAATATTGAGGAATCCTCAAAATTATGATGATCAGCCCTCAATAGAAGATACAGAGAATCTTACATTAATGTTCAATTTAGATACTGAAGATGAAGATCAAGATTCATGTAATGACCCCTTTGGTCGTTATAGTCCTTTCGGCACTTTTTGACCTTTCCCTGAGCTTGTTAGCTCACTTTTGACCCGAGGGGACCGTTGACATGCTTCTCGAAGTGTTCGAGGTTGATTTGGGTGACTTTTTGGGAAAATTGGGCTTTAAGCGAAAAAGCGTTGACTTAAAGTTGATTTTAGGTAAACGAACCTTTTTCAAAAATTTTGTCTTTTTTGAGAGGTCCGGATGGTCATTTAGAACTTGTGTGCATATCTAGTTCGATTCCCAATGCATCCGGGTGCATTTTGGGACTTAGGTTTGGAAGTTGGAATTGAGGTATCGGGGGTTGACTCGGTTAACGAGGCCTCCGTTGGGAATTTTGAGGCCACGAGTGCATTCGTAGCATATTTTTGTGTATGTCTGCAAGTTCGGTATGCGAGCAGATGGCCTCGGGAGATAGTCAAAAATTCGGGTTGAGTTGTGAAAACTCGGGATTATTTTGGTGTCTGGTGCCCACTTTGGTGGCACCAGCACCGCGGCAACGGGTACCGCTATAGCGGTCACCCTGCCGCTAGAGCGGCCAGAGCCATTTGGGCATGACCACTGTAGCGGTCATGGGACCGCTGGAGCGGTATGCTGGGCGCGAAAGCATGTGTCGGGCAGTTAATTCATTAAATGAAGTATTAAAATGCCATAAGTCCCTCATTTATTACTATTCCGAAATCTAAGCTATTGGGAGCAATTCTAGGTGGTTCTTGGAGAAAATTCTTGGTGGTAAGTTCTTCTAATTCCTTTACTATTCCATTGTCATTAATCACCTTAGAATTCCTTTATCTTGATAGTTCATTAGGTGATTGAAGATTAAAAGTGGGTTTCATGAGTTATTCTGGTAGGCTTCTAAATCATGATTTTTTGGTTGGGTTAGCTTCTTTAAGCATTGAATTGATGATGAGAATCC
This sequence comes from Lycium ferocissimum, assembly GCF_029784015.1. Taxonomy (NCBI): domain Eukaryota; kingdom Viridiplantae; phylum Streptophyta; class Magnoliopsida; order Solanales; family Solanaceae; genus Lycium; species Lycium ferocissimum. The sequence goes on along the minus strand of NW_026726268.1, from coordinate 45,697 downwards.
TTTATTTCATAATTTCTTCCTAATTAATGACTAATTTATGAAATTGGAAGTTAGGGTTTATACCCAAATTTGGGGGTTTTTCCTAGAATTCGAATTTGAGTAAATTGTTGGTTATCCTAGCTTGATATTGATGGGAATTGATCACCTAGAGCTTTAATTTTATGTTGGAACCTTTGGATTCCTAATTTCACCCTTCTAGTTCATAAAACCCATTCGATAGGTTTGGGAATTGGGTCTTGAATAGAAGTAGGGTTCGTTTGGTGTTATTCCTGATTCTAATTTTGTGATTCGAATATGCCTAGACTTTCTTTACCTCGAGGCTCAAAGGAAAGGGAAGTCTAAGGAGTGATTGTTGGTGATATTGCTGTTCGGCTTTCCAAGTAGGTTACGGTTTACCCTATGGTGAGACTTCATTTAGCAAAGCATATATTTAGATGATATTGTCAGAAAAAAACATCTAAACCTTCGAGTATGAAGTTGGGTTGGATATTATCTTAGGTTGGGCCCTTTTGTGTGATTGGGGTTAGACACCCCGTTGTGTTGTGGCTTATCTTGTTCTATTGTTGTTGGCTTGATGCCACGTGGAAATAGTAGATATTGGAGACTATTGATATATCTTGACCATGATATTATAGTGTCTTACTTGTTGACGTTTGATACGAGGATAGTGTTCTGTTATATCTTATTGTGTAGCCTTTTCATGATATTGCTGGTGTGCCCATACGTGGTACTTTGATATTGATTTGATTATTGACATTGAACTCATACATTACACGCATCTCATCCTTCATGATATAATGTGGATACATTGATGATACTTGAGAAAATACTGTTATGAGCTAGGCTCAGTTGGATGAGAGTGACGTGAGGATCGATGTTCGATGTTTATCCCAAAATCGAGGTATAAGTGTAGCGATTGCCGAGGTTGTTATCATTATCGTGAGGTAGTGGTTGCTAAGGTTGTTGCCAGAGTTGTGAGGTACATAGACTTCGCGGGTCCCTCATGGGTTGTGCTGCCGAGATGTGATGATCCATCATCAGATTACATGTGTACGGTGCATATGCACCGCATTCACATTCCATATATTATTGCATTGCATTTTAACTTGGCTTCTATTGTGATATTCTTGTGATGTGCTTGTGATTTATGGGTTCAGATTGAATATACTGAGATTTGGCACATTTAGGTTTAGATGCTATAACATAGGGGATGACGTGTACTTGGTTATTGGCTCGTGATTGACTTATACCTTGTTGATTTACTTGTTTATCTTACTTTATTGCCTTGATATATGTTAGCTAAACTTAGTTGACCTATGATACTTACCAGTACTTGTTGTTTGTACTGACCTGCACTTGCTGCATTCTTTTATGCATGCAGAGTTCCAGGTGGGTTCGACCTCTGCTTCTCGTGGCTGATAGAGTTTTGAGAGTTGCTGCTTAGAGTCTTTTAGGGTGAGCTCCAGGACGTCCTGCGCCTTGAAGTTTCTTATTTTGTTTATGTCTTATTTGATAGTCCGAGACATATTGATTCTTTGATGTATTATTGTTGCTTTCAAACTCGTAGTATGTAGTTAGAGGCTCTTGTATGGTTAGATTTCTGGGGTGGTTTTGATATATTTCCGCATTATCTATCTATTATTGTGTCAGACTTACGTATTTCCGTCTCTTCCGCTTATTTATTTATTTATTATTTCATATCTTTAAGATTGTTGGGATAAGGGTTTGCCTACCGAGTTGGGAAAGGTAGGTGCCCGCGCGACTTAGCTAAATTGGGTCTTGACAAGTTGGTATCAGAGCCCTAGGTTATCCGGTCTATAAATACAAGAGCGTGTCTTGTAGAGTCTCGTGAATCGGTACAATGAGCATCGTACTTATCTACGAAAGGCTATAAGACATTTAGGAAACTTCACTTGCTTTCATTCTTTCGTGCTACTTTATTCTAATTGGTATCTGGAACAATCGAATTGGTATCTGACTCTTATCTCTTCTCTCACAGATTGTGAGGACTCGAGCTATGATAGCCCAAGACCAGGTGCCAGAGCCCTCAGCTACTGCTGACTCTAGAGGGCGAGCGACAGCCAGAGGACGCGGTAGAGCTAGAGGCTGCGAGGCTGCCCTAGCTAGGGGCAGGGCTCCTGCGGTAGGACACCGGCGAGAGAGATCTTCGTCCCCAGAGCCTGAGGGTCAGCAGGTTCGAGACCAGGCCGCCGAGGATGATATGGCCCCATCACGGATACAGCTCGAGGTCACTTCAGAGCAGACTATGCAGGATACTATGGCTCGTGATCTACTCCATCTAGATGCCCGCGAGTCGTCGTCGGTGTTACTACTCGAGGGGGTTCGCAGAGACTAGAGTTGGGGTGCAGACCAAAGTTGGGGCCCCCCTGAGCAGAGACTTACTAGTGTAGCACACCTTGCTGCGGCTATGGCTCCCCGGATAGATGCAGTGCCAGCCCCGGGAGATGATCTTAGACCCGTGGCGGGTCCTGTTATGACCTTGACTCATCGAGATCTAGTTGGGAGGTTTAGGAAGTTGGAGCCGCGGAGGTTCTCGGGTACTTCTGGAGAGGACTCGTATGAGTTCATCTTAGATATGCATGAGTTGTTACATAGGATGGGGATCGTAGAGTCCCATGGAGTTGACTACGTGTCCTACCAGTTTCGTGAAGACGTGAAGACTTAGTGGAGGTATTTTATTTCTTACAGACATGAGGGTTCTCCTCCACTAACTTGGACACAGTTCTATCGGGCCTTCCTTGAGAAGTAAGTGCCCCTAGCTGTGAGAGAGGCACGTAGGGAGGATTTTCTGCATCTATAGCAGAGGGGATTGTCTGTGGAGGCCTATGTGACTCACTATCGATATCTGGCCTGTTATTCAGCTCCCTTGATCCTTACTGAGCCTGACTGGATTCGATGCTTTGTTGGTTGGCTCGTTGGTTCTCTTCAGATTCCTTGCATTCAGATTGTGGCAACTGGGTCTTCCTTCCAGTCCATCATTGAGCATGCTTCTTTAGCCGAGGTTGCTAAGGCCTGTGCATTTAAAGGGGGTAGTGAGAAGAGGCCGCGACAGTTTGAGAGTTATGGTGGTTCTCGAGGGGCGCCGGTTAGTCTTCTAGGCCGTATCAGCCATATTTCGGCTGACCTGTACATTCAGCTTTGCAGGCTTCCTCCAGTGAGCCACCTAGATAGAGAGCTCCTGAGAGCTCATTTTATCGACCAGTAGATAGGGTTGTTCCAGCCAGGTCCTCAGTTTCAGTCTATCAGTCTCCGCCCTGTAAGGGGGTCGTTTTGTGTGTGGAGAGTTTGTCATTATGTGTTACACCTCGAAAATTTTTTTGTTGATGCACAGTGAATAGGATAATGAAGAGCACGAAGTATATGATGTTTCAATAAGTAAGAAATGGCATTTGATGATTCTAAAGACATTCGATGTTAGACGAGAAAGTTGCCAAGAGAAGGCAATGTATACGATAAGTACCGGAAAGGATTTATGAGTAGCAAGTTGATGACAACTTAATGATGTTTTAGGGAAGAGTTATAACACCCCTTAGATAGTTAATGAAGTGATAAACAAGTGCTAAGAGGGTTCCATAAGGATTGGAGATCAAACGAGGCGACGGGAACAACTTCGGTGAACCGCATGAGTTTCACGACCATGTTCCACGGATCATAGAATGTTCCACGGACCGTGGAAGGGTTCGTGGAACTGCCAGCAGAGATGGTGGCTGGCTGGTCATGAACCACGACCAGAACCACAGACAGCACCATGTTCCACGGACCGTGGAAGGGTCCGTGGAAGTCCCGACGGGCTGAAATGTTACAAGTCTATAAATGTGATTCCAACTTCATTATTTCATTCCAACACTTCTCCACTTCTCTCTAAAGTCTCTAGAACCTTGTATATATTTCATGAACAAGAATCCAAGGGAAATCAAAGGTTTTTATCATCAAACCAAGTGAATCAAAGTAAGAAAACCCATTAAAGTTCATCCAAAGCAAGAAATCCAAGTGAAGGAAAAACTAGGGTTTTGCTCAAGTGAGGTATTTGCACCCAAGGTTCAATCCTACACCATCTAAGGTAAGTTTTATGACATTTGCTTGTTGTTTAAAGTATTTGGAATTTGAAACACTTGGATTATATGAGGAAATAGGAAATGAGTCATAAATGTGGGAATAGTATCACTTTTGAATAGATGTTTGGAATGAGTTATGATTCTTGATACATTAGGAATATAATCATGTTATAAATGATATTGGGAACACAGAATAGACCTTGAAGATGAATGAACAGAATTTGTGTGATATGGTTATGAACATGGATGAATTGAAGTGAATTGAGAAGTAAGGATAAAGTAGTTGAATAAAGGCTATTGTGATGATATTGTGAATGTTATTATTGATGTTTGGGAGTTGATATAGGATATGGGGGAAGTTGTATAAATAAAGGAGATGCTGTCCGATTTTCTCTAGATTTAGTCATGTATGCTAAGTTATCGATTATTTAATGTTAGTGTGCACTTTAATGAAGGTAGAAACATGAGCATTGAAGAAGCACGAGCAAGTGATAGAATAGTTGAACGGAAAGGTATGTAAGGTTAATCCTTCTTTCATAAGGCATGGTTCTTTGACCAAATATATATATTCCTCTATGAGCCTACGATATTCTCCAATGATCCTATCTCTAGAAGCTACTAAGCTTATGATGCTCAAACGATACGATTGTACTAAGTTTCTTATACGACGAGTAATCCTCTAAGGATAGAATGTAATGAATGAAGATAGTAAAAGACTAAAGATAATTATGAGCTTATATATATATGTGCCCATGAGTGGCTAATGTGAACCCCAAGCTTATATGGCCGGGTAGAATATAGTGAATATGTATATGTATATATCTATATATATGCGCGCGCGCGCGCTCACGAACAAGTTAGTGGTAGATAACCCGAGCCTTGGTAGGGCTAGGTATGACAAAAGCCTTGGTAGGGCCGGCTATGTCAAATCGAACCTTCGTGGTCGGGTATGCTATATAAATTCTATGTATATGACATCAATATGAGTACGAATATGTTAAGTATATGTAAATGCTATGTAAAGACTATGTAGATGCAATGTATATGATATGAACATTAGTATGAAAGGAAATATGAATACGAAAGGTAGATGAGTACGGAAACTATGGAAGGCAAGTAAGTGCTATGACGATGATGCTATTATCTCCCATCCTATGTAATATCATATGTTGTCTATTATGCTTTCATATTGATATTGATCATGCTTTACATACTCAGTACATTCTTCGTGCGCGTCCTTTTGTTTGTGATCCCTAGCCCGTCACAATACCAACAACTGGCTAGGGACAACGAGAATTGATCCATAGCTAGATTTCTCGGGGACTACATAGCGAAGCTCCCACATTCGGAGTTTGTCAACTTTTGGTATAGATTCTTTTGTGTACATATTCATGGGCACGGCGGTCTGTCCGTCCACCCGTATGTTATGATATGACGTATCCTTCTTAGAGGCTCGTAGACATGTGTATATGGTTAGGTATGTTTGGCCTTGTCGTCCTATATTTTGGGATATTATTTTGATAGCCTTGTCAGCTTATGTACATTTATATGGGCATAGTTGTTAATAATGATATAGATGTGTTGTTGCCCACCAACTTAGAATGATGATGAATGAAAAGCATGATTTAACTATGTGGCTCACCTAGATGTGATGTGAAAGTATGTTTAGAGGTGCCGGGTGAGATAGCACCAGGGTGCCGGGAACTCAAAAAAAAAAGGTTGGGTCGTGACATTATGCTAGGGGGTGTCCCTGATCTAGGCAGGGTCATTAGTCCCAGAGGACTCTAGCATCGTCAGGTATTGAGGAGGTACTTCTCAGAGGGGCGGTGCTCAGTCAAGCCGTGGCGGTTCTCAGGTTTCTAGAGGTGGATCCCAGGTTAGTAGAGGAGGGTCCCAGAGTTTAAGAGGTGGATCTCAGTCTGGACATGGTGGGGGACTTTGTTATTCATTCCCGATAAACCCGGAGACGGCCCCTCTAGGCCTCGAAATGCTATTATTTCGGTAACTTTTTCCCATAAAAGTCGACAAACTTATTTTATCCTAGATGCACTTATTCGTATGTGTTAGCATATCATCTTTATTGATTGGGATTTTACCTTGTGATAGCATCATGCCTTTTCATGTGTCTACTCTCAGGTTGGAGATTACAAGATGTAGTTGATCGAGTTTATCGGTTGTGTTTAGTAACTTTATGGGTTATGACACTTGGGGAGATTTGATGATTCTTGATATGGTGGATTTTTTACATTATCTTGGGCATGACCTGTATTTCTCCTTATCATGTCATCTTGGACTGTTATGCCAAGACAATCACTTTATCCATGCCGGGCATTCCTAGACTTGAGTGGGTACTCCTAGCCCTGCTCCGAAGAAGATTATTTCCTTTCTTCAGGTGAAGAAATTAGTCAATAGGGGTGTTTAACTTATCTAGCTCATGTACGTGACACGACTGTTGCATCTCCGCCCCTTGAGTCCATTCCTATTGTGAGCGAGTTCATGGAGGTATTCCCGTCTGATCTGCCCGGTATACCACCCGATCGCGATATTGACTTCTGTATTGACTTGGATCTGGACACTCGCCCTATTTCTATTTCGCCATATCGGATGGCACCGATCGAGTTGAGAGAGCTTAAGAGGCAGTTACATGATTTATTGAGCAAGGGGTTCATTAGACCAAGTGTCTCCCTATTGGGGTGCTCCTGTGTTGTTTGTGAGGAAGAAAGATGGATCTATGAGGATGTGCATTGATTATCGCCAGCTGAACAAGGTTACTATTCGGAACAAGTGTCCTACGCCTCATATTGATGATTTATTTGACCAGCTTCAGGGTGCCTTAGTGTTCTCGAAGATTGACTTGCCTTCAGGGTACCACCAGCTGAGGGTCAGGGCTGAGGATATTTCGAAGACAGCCTTTCGGATAAGAAATGGACATTATGAGTTTTTGGTGGTGTCTTTTAGGCTTAGTAATGCCCCGGCTGCATTCATGACTTTGATGAATGTCATCTTCAGGCCATTCCTTGATTCCTTTGTGATTGTGTTTATTGATGATATCTTGGTATATTACAAGAGTAGAGAGGAGCATGAGAGCCATCTTCGCACTGTACTTGGGTTGTTGAAGAAGAATAAATTGTTTGCTAAGTTTTCAAAGTGTGAGTTTTGGTTGGAGTTTGTGGCGTTCTTAGGCCACATTGTATCTCAGGAAGGGATCATGGTGGATCCTCAGAAGATTGAGGCTGTGAAGGATTGGGCGAGGCCCACTACTGTGACTGAGATCCATAATTTTGTGGGTTTGGCCAGTTACTACCCCTAATTTGTGAAGGGTTTTGCTTCTATTGCTTCATCTTTGACCAGATTGACTCAAATGGATGTTTCCTTCCAGTGGTCCGACGATTGTGAGGAGAGCTTTCAAAAGCTCAAGACTTTTTTGAATTCAGCCCCGATTCTAGCAACACACGTGAAGGGTACGGATTTCGCTTGTGATGTATCCCGTATGGGTTTGGGTACTGTATTGATGCAGAAGAGTAGAGTCATTGCCTATGCTTTCCGTCAGTTGAAGATCCATGAGAAGAATTACCCTACCCATGATTTGGAGTTGTTGGCAGTGGTCTTTGCTTTGAAGATTTGGAGGCATTACTTTTACGGTGTCCATTGTGAGGTTTTCACCGATCACCGTCGCCTTCAGCATGTGTTTACCCAGAGAGATCTTAATTCCCGCGGCGATGGATGGAGCTCCTGAAGGACTATGACATCTCTATTCTTTATCATCCAGGGAAAGCCAATGTGGTTGCTGATGCCTTGAATCGCAAGGCCAAGAGTATGGGGAGTTTAGCCTGTTTGGTTGTTTCTGAGCATCCATTGGCCATGGAGGTTTAGACTCTGGCCAACAGTTTCGTTCGTCTTGATATTTCAGCCTCAGGTATAGTTTTAGCTTGTATTGAGGCGAGGTCCTCCTTATTAGACCAGATCAGGATTCATCAGTTTGAGAATGCTCAGTTGAGCAAGATTCGAGATAAGGTTCTGAGGGGTGAGGCCAAGAAGACCATGATTGATTCTGAGGGCACCTTGAGGATTGAGGGGAGCGTGTGCGTTCCTCGTGTTGGTGATTTGATTCAGTTGATCTTGACTGTGGCCCAAAGCTCTTGATATTCCATTCATCCGGGGGCGACTAAGATGTATCGTGATTTGAGACAGCACTATTGGTGGCGTCGGATGAAGAGGGATATAGCTGATTTCGTGGCTAAGTGTGGTAATTGTAAGCAAGTTAAGTATGAGCACCAGCGACCCGGTGGTGTACTTCAGAGGATGATTATTCCCAAGTGAAAGTGAGAGAGGATTTCCATGGATTTCGTTGTGGGTCTTCCAAAGACCCTGGGTAAGTTTGACTCAATTTGGTTGATAGTTGATCGGTTGACTAAGTCCGCTCATTTGATTCCAGTTCAGATTTCTTATACCGCAGAGAAGTTAGCCAAGTTATACATTCTGGATATTATGAGATTGCATGGGGTTCCTATTTCTATCATATCTGATCAGGGTATTATCTTCATTTTCCTTTTCTGGAGAGCTTTTCATGAGAAGTTGGGTACCTGATTGGATCTTAGTACAACTTTCCACCCCCAGAGGCGATGGGTAATCTGAGCGGACCATTCAGGTGCTCGAGGATATGTTGAGGGCTTACGTTATTGAATTTGGTGGTCATTTGGATCAGCACTTGCCGTTGGCAGATTTTGCATACAACAACATTTATCACTCAAGTATCGACATGGCGCCTTTTGAGGCTTTGTATTGTCGGAGATGTAGATCTCCGGTTAGTTGGTTTGATGCATTCGAGGTTCGACCTTTGGGTACAGATCTGTTAAGAGAGTCTCTTGAGAGAGTGAGAGTTATTGAGGCCAAGCTTTTGGCAGCTCAGAGTCGACAGAAGATGTATGCAGATCGGAAGGTTCAAGATTTAGAGTTCGCTGTTGGTTACCATGTTCTATTGAAGATCTCACACATGAAGGGTGTTATAAGGTTTGGGAAGAGAGGCAAGTTGAGTCCGAGGTATATTAGGCCATTTGAGATTCTTGACTATATGGGCGGTGTTAGTTATGAGTTTGCCTTGCCACCAGGTTTGGCAAGAGTTCATCCAATTTTTTATTTGTCTATGCTGAAGAAGTACCATGCCGATGGTACTTAAATTGTTCATTGGGATTTGATATTGCTTGATGAGAATTTGACCTATGAGGAGGAGCCTATAGTAATTTTGGATAGGCAGGTTCGAAAGTTGAGGTCTAAGGAGATTTCTTCTGTGAAGGTTCAATGGAAGCATCATCCTGTGGAGGAGGCCCCTTGGGAGATTGAGTCAGACATGCGTAGCCAATATCCTTAGTTGTTCGCTGATTCAGGTACTTCTCCGTTCCCTTCGCTTCGTCGCTCGAGGACGAGCGATGGTTTAATTGGTATTTGATGTAACGACCCGTTTGGTCGTTATAGTCCTTTCGGCACTTTTTAACCCTTTTTTGAGCTTATTAGCCCATTTTTGACCCTAGAAGACCATTGACACGCTTCTCGAGGTGTTCGGGGTTGATTTGGGTGACTTTTTGGGAAAATTGGGCTTTAAGCGAAAAAGAGTTAACTTAAAGTTGACTTTTGGATAAACAGACCCTTTTGATAAATTTATCGATTTCGAGAGGTCCGGATGGTCATTTAGAACTTGTGTGCATATCTGGCTCGGTTCCCAATGCACTCGGGTGCATTTTGGAACTTGAGTTGGGAAGTTAGAATTGAGGTATCGGGGTTGACTCGATCAACGAGACCTCCGTTGGGAATTTCGAGGCCACAAGTGCGTTTATAGCATATTTTTATGTATCCGGTATGTGAGCAGATGGCCTCGAAAGATAGTTGAAAATTCAGGTTGAGTTGTGAAAAGTTGGGATTATTCTGGTGTTTGGTTTTGGCGGCACTAGCACCGCGGCAGCGGCACCGCTATAGCTATAACCCTGCCACTGGAGCGGCCAGAGCCATTTGGGCAGACCGCTGGAGCGGTGTCGCTAGAGCCGTATGCTGGTCGCGGAAGCGGGTGTCGGACAGTTAATTCATTAAATGAAGTATTAAATGCCCTAAGTCCCTCAATGATTACTATTTCGAAATCTAAGCTATTGGGAGCAATTCTAGGTGGTTCTTGGAGGAAATTTTTGGTGGTAAGTTCTTCTAATTCCTTTACTATTCCATTGTCATTAATCACCTTAGAATTCCTTTATCTTGATAGTTCATTAACTAATTGAAGATTAAAAAAGGGTTCCATGAGTTATTCTTCTAGGCTTCTAGATCATGATTTATTGGTTGGGTTAGCTTCTTTAGGCATTGAATTGATGATTAGAATCCTTTATTTCATAATTTCTTCCTAATTAGTGGCTAATTTATGGAATTGGAAATTAGGTTTTATACCCATATTTGGGGGTTTTGCCTAGAATTCGAATTTGAGTAAATTGTTGGTTATCCTAGCTTGATATTGATGGGAATTGATCACCTAGAGCTTTAATTTCATGTTGGAACCTTTGGATTCCTAATTTCACCCTTCTAGTTCATAAAACCCATTTCATAGCTTGGGGAATTGGGTCTTGAATAGAAGTAGGGTTCGTTTGGTGTTATTCCTGATTCTAATTTTGTGATTCGAATGTGCTTAGTCTTTCTTTACCTCGAGGCTCAAAGGAAAGGGAAGTCTAAGGAGTGATTGTTGGTGATATTTCTGTTCGGCCTTCCAAGTAGGTTATGGTTTACCCTATGGTGAGACTTCATTTAGCGAAGCATATATTTAGACGATATTGTCGGAAAAAAATCTAAACCTTCGGGTATGAAGTTGGGTTGGATTTATCTTAGGTTGGGCCCTTTTGTGTGATTGGGGTTAGACACCCCATTGTGTTGTGGCTTATCTTGTTCTATTGTTGTTGGCTTGATTCCACATGGAGATAGTAGATATTGGAGACTATTGATATATCTTGACCATGATATTATAGTATCTTACTTGTTGACGTTTGATACGAGGATAGTGTTCTGTTATAGCTTATTGTGTAGCCTTTTCATGATATTGTTGGTGTGCCATGCGTGGTACTTTGATATTGATTTGATTATGGACATTGGACTCATACATTGCACGCATTCTCATCCTTCATGATATAATGTTGATACATTGATGATACTTGAGGAAATACTGTTACGAGCTGGGCTCAGTTGGATGAGAGTGACGTGAGGACCGATGTTCGATGTTTATCCCAAAATCGAGGTATGAGTGTAGCGATTGCCGAGGTTATTGCCGGAATCGTGAGGTAGCGGTTGCTGAGGTTGTTGCCCTTTGTAAGGTACATAGACTTCACGGGTCCCCCATGGGTTGTGCTGCAGAGATGTGATGATCTATCATCGAATTACATGTGTACGATGCATATGCATTGCATTCACATTCCATATATTATTACATTGCGTTGTACCTTGGCTTCTATTGTGATATTCTTGTGATGTGCTTGTGATTTACGGATTCAGATTGAATATACTGAGACTTGGCACATCTGGCTTTAGATGCTATAAAATAGGGGATGATGTGTACTTGGTTATTGGCTCGTGATTGACTTATACCTTATTGATTTATCTGTTTGTCTTACTTTATTGCTTTGATATATGTTAGCTAATCTTAGTCGGCCTATGATACCTACCAATACTTGTTGTTTTACTGACCTGCACTTGCTGCATTCTTTTATGAATGCAGAGTTCGAGGTGGGTTCGAACTCTCCTTCTCGTGGCTGATAGAGTTTCAAGGGTTGTTGCTTAGAGTCTTTCAGGGTAAGCTCTAGGACGTCCGCCGCCTTGAAGATTCTTCTTTTATTTATGTCTTATTTGATATTCCGAGGCATATTGAGTCTTTGATGCATTATTGTTACTTTCAGACTTGTAGTATCTAGTTAGAGGCTCTTGTCCTTTCCTATTGTGAGCGAGTTCACGGAGGTATTCCCGTCTGATCTGTCGGGTATGCCACCCGATCGTAGTATTGACTTCTGTATTGACTTGGATCCGAGCACTCGCCCTATTTCTATTCCGCCATATCGGATGGCACCGGCCGAGTTGAGAGAGCTTAAGGAGTAGTTACAGGATTTATTGAGCAAGGGGTTCATTAGACCGAGTGTCTCCCCTTGGGGTGCTCCTATGTTTTTTGTGAAGAAGAAAGATGGATCTATGAGGATATGCATTGATTATCGCCAGGTGAACAAAGTTACCATTCGGAACAAGTGTCCTATGCCTCGTATTGATGATTTATTTGACCAGCTTTAAGGTGTTTCAGTGTTCTCGAAGATTGACTTGCGTTTAGGCTACCACCAGCTGAGGATTAGGGCTGAGGATATTCCAAAGACAACCTTTCGGACGAGATATGGACATTATAAGTTTCTTGTGATGTCTTTTGGGCTTACTATTGCCCCGGCTACATTCATGACTTTGATGAATGTCATCTTCAGGCCATTCCTTGATTATTTTGTGATTGTGTTTATTGATGATATCTTGGTGTATTCCAAGAGTAGAGAGGAGGAGCATAAGAGCCATCTTCACACTGTACTTGGGTTGTTGAAGAAAAATAGCTTGTTTGCTAAGTTTTCGAAGTGCGAGTTTTGGTTAGAGTTTGTGGCATTCTTTGGCCACGTTGTGTCTAAGGATGGGATCATAGTGGATCCTCAGAAGAATGAGGCTTTGAGGGATTGGGCGAGGCCCGCTACTGTGACCTAGATCTATAGTTTTGTGGGTTTGGCCTGTTACTACCGCCGATTTGTGAAGGGTTTTGCTTCTATTGCTTCATCTTTGACCAGATTGACTCAAATGGATGTTCCCTTCCAATGGTCCGACAATTGTGAGGAGAGCTTTCAAAAACTCAAGACTCTTTTGACTTCGACCGATTCTAGAAACACCCGTGGAGGGTAAGGATTTCGCTGTCTGTTGTGATATATCCCGTATGGGTTTGGGTGTTGTATTGATGCAGGAGGGTAGAGTCATTGCCTATGCTTTCCGTCAGTTGAAGATCCATGAGAAGAATTACCCTACCCATGATTTGGAGTTGTTGGCCGTGGTCTTTGCTTTGAAGATTTGGAGGCATTACTTTTACGGTGTCCATTGTGAGGTTTTCACCGATCACCGTAGCCTTCGCGCATGTTTTACCCGCAGAGATCTTAATTCCAGTGCAACGCCGATGGATGGAGCTCCTGAAGGACTATGACATTTCTATTCTTTATCATCCAGGGAAAGCCAATGTGGTTGCTGATGCCTTGAGTCGCAAGGCCACGAGTATGGGGAGTTTAGCCCGTTGATATTTCAGCCCCAGGTAGAGTTTTAGCTTGTATTAAGGTGAGGTACTCCTTACTAGACCAGATCAAGATTCATCAGTTTGAGGATGCTCAGTTGAGCAAGATTCGAGATAAGGTTCTAAGGGGAGAGGCCAAGGAGGCCATGATTGATTCTAAGGGCACCTTGAGGATTGAGGGGTGCATGTGCGTTCCTCGTGTTGGTGATTTGATTCAGTTTATCTTGACTGAGGCCCATTCTCCGTTCAACATTCAATGCGTCTATTGCGAACCGAAAAAAGAAGAAGAACATGGTTCCTCATGTCAACCAGGACAACTCCAAAGGCAGGCTTAGTCTCACCTAAGGAATCTAAGTCGACCTGGCTTCGTAAGATTCATCTCTAAGTCAATAGGAAAGGGATAAAGTAGGAGGAAGCAGTAACATGTGAAGAAGTCTCAATACATGACAAAAGGATAAGGAATAAATCCTCCTACTGAAAGCCCATGAAGAAGAACATGGTTCCTTATGTTAGCCAGGACAAGTCCAAAGCCAGCCTTAGTCTCACCTAAGGATTCCAAGTCAACATGGGTTCCTAAGACTCATCTCTGAGTCAACAACAGAGGGCTAAAGTAGGAGGAAGCAGTAGCATATGAAGAGGTCTCAACACATGATAAAAGGATAAAGAATAATCCTATTACTAAAAGCCCATGAAGAGGGAGTGTGGGATGTAATTAAAGGAGCCCACTCTCAAGATAAAAAAGTATAGAGACCGGGTCAAAGAAGAAGGTGTAGAGCATAACAGGAGTTAGGATCTACCATCTCAAATCCCACTACTGGAAACATGGTTCCAAAAGTGAGAGGAAATAGGCCTAGTATAAAGGGATTTTTGAATCTGTGCTGAATCCACCCACATGAAGAAGAAGAAAATAATTAATCCTGACAAAAATAAACTATACAAAGCACAACAAAGAAACCATAATCTATCATCCCAAATATCATCACTGGAAACCTGATTTTGGAAAAAGAAAAGGAACAAATTAATGAGATGAGAAGAAACAACCATATAGTCATTATGTACGGAGAAGAGGGAGAACTTGCAGAAGAATAGACAAAAAGCCCGCACACACAGACTTATGGTAATCAAGAACACTCAGAAACTAGATGAAGGAAATGGTTCTCTGAAAAAGGATGAAAAAGTGTAGAAGACAAGACAATAGGTCAAGAAGAGCAGTAATAGAGAAACTGATACCTCAGCCAAAGAAAGAATCATTGAGGTACATTCCAGTACAAAATAAGAAAATAAGGTGTTGAAGAAGTAGGAGAAGAACAAACCTGCAATGATAGAAGAAGCCGCTTGAAGGGACAAAATTGGAAGATGAACTGAGCACAACAAATTTCTCCATGAATTTGGCTATGAAAGGGTTTGAGGTAGCTCTAGGTGAGATTTTGTCTAACTCCGTCGTATACCTTAACTAGTACGCACTCATGGCATGATCAATTGAGCTCAGATGAGGACAATGCCCCAACCTACCCGTAATCCTTAGACATGAGAACATTAGACCTGACTTAGCTCCAGATAGAATGGATCTTATAATACTGCCGCTAAATGTCCACAATATCTAGTGAGGAGTCTGCCAACCTGTATATCTGATCCTGTAACATGAACAAAGTGTCCCCCGATAAAAAAGGACGTGAGTACAGAAAGAATTGTACTCGTATGTAAGGCAAACTAGATAGTATATGCAAATACTGAAACATAATCAAATGAATGTATCAGGAAGCTAAAGTACTTTACATCGGGGAATATGAATACGATCTAGACATATGAATTTGCTGTTCTATAATTGTCACGACCCAACCGGAGGGCCGCGATGGGTACCCGGTGCTAACCCACCCGGGCACCTCTTAACATACTTTTACATCACAACTAGGTGAGCCACGTAGCTAAATCAAACTCTCATTCATCATTCGTATCAATCCCATTGGGCAACAACACATTCATATCATCATTAACATCTATGCCCATATAAATGTACATAAGCCGACAAGGCTAACAAAATAATATCCCAAAATATAGGCCGACAAGGCCAAACATATCTAACCATATACAAATGTCTACGAGCCTCTAAGAAGAATACATCATATCATACAGGCGGGACAGGACCCCGCCGTGCCCATGAATATGTACACAAAAGAATCTATGCCAAAAGCTGCAGCTCCGAATGAAATGGAGCCCAGCTATGTAGTCCCTGAGAAATATAGCTACGGATCAAGTCTGTCTCCCTAGCCACCTGCGGGCATGACGCAGCGTACACAAATAAAAGGACGTTAGTACGAAGAATGTACTGAGTATGTAAAGCATGATCAACATCAATATGAAAGCGTAATAGATAACATATGAAATAACATAAGATGGGGGATAATAGTATCATCATCATAGTACATACTTGCCTTTCATAGGGACATTCCATTTCTATTGCGTATCCGTGTACATACATCTATATCCGTACTCTTTTACCTTTCGTATCCATTTTCGTATTCATATTCCTATTTCCATTCATAGTCATATTCATATCAATTACATCTCATATACATTGCATGTACATAGCCTTTACATAACATTTACATATACTTAGCATATTCGTACTCATATTGATGTCATATACGTAGCATTTATATAGCATACCCGACCACGAAGGTTCAAAGGTTTCACATACCTGGCCCTACCGAGGCTCAGTGTCATACATACCTGGCCCTACCAGGGCTCAGTGTTATCCATATCCAACTGCATTGGTGTGCGCGCATTACATACATACATATCTACTATATTCTACCCGGCCATATAAACTCGGGGTTTCATAATAGCCACACACGGGCACATATACATATAAGCTCGGGGTTTCATAATAGCCACACACGGGCACATATACATATAAGCTCATAAGCATCTTTAGCCCTTTTATTATCGTCATTCATTACATTCTATTTTTAGAGAATTACTCGTCGTATAAGGAACTTAGTACAATCGTATCAGATCGAGAATCATAAGCTTAGTAGCTTCTAAAGATAGGATCATTGAAGAATATCGTAGGCTCATAGAAGGATAGATATTTGGTCAAAGGACCATGCCTTATGGAAGAAGGGTTAGCCTTACATACCTTTCCGTTCAACTATTCTATCACTTGTAAGTTCTTCTTCAATGCTCACGTTCTACCTTCATTAGAGTTATACTATCATTAGGAAATCGATGACTTAACATACATAACTAAAGCTAGAGAAAATTGTGCAGCATCTCCTTTATTTATACAACTTCCTCCATATCATATAGCAACTCCCAAACATCAATAATAATATTCACAATATCATCACATTAGCCTTTATTCAACTACATCATCCTTACTTCTCAATTCACTTCAATTCATCCATATTCATGGTCATATCACACAATTTCGTTCATTCACATACAAGGTCTATTCCATGTTCTCAATATCATTTATATCATGATTATAATCATAATGTATCAAGATTCATAACTCAATCCAAACATTTTCTCAAAAGTGACACTATTCCCACATTCATGACCCATTTCCTATTTCCTTATGTAATCCAAGTGTTTCAACTTTCAAATACCTTAAACAACAAGGAAATGTCATAAAACTTACCTTATATGGTGTAGGAATGAACCTTGGGTGCAACCACTTCACTTGACAAAAACCCTAGTTTCACCTTCACTTGAATTCTTGCCTTGGATGATCTTTGATAAGTTTCTTACACTTAGTTCACTTGGTTTGATGATAAGAACCTTTGATTTCCCTCGGATTCTTGTTCATGAAATGTATGGGATGTTCTAGAGACTTTAGAGAGAAGTGGGGAAGTGTTAGAATGAAAATAATGAAGTTGGGATCTCCTTTATAGACTTGGAATAATTCAGCCCATCGGGACTTCCACGGGCAGCTTCACGGTCCGTGGAACGTTGTATGGTCCGTGGAACTGGTCGTGGTTCAACACCATCCAGTCACCACTTCTGCTGGGAGTTATACGGACCCTTCCACGGTCCGTGGAAGTGGCCGTGTAATCCACAGTTTCTCCGAAGTTGTTCCCGTCGTCTCGTTTGATCTCCAATCCTTATGGAACCTTCTTGACACTTATTTAGCACCTCATTAACAATCTAAAGGACGTTATAACTCTTCTCCAAAATATCATTAAGTTATCATTAACTTACTACTTATAAATCCTTTCCGATACCTATCGCATGCCATGCCTTCTCTTGGCAAACTTTCTTCCCTTATCTCAAATGTCTTTGAAATCTTACTTAAGGTCATCAAATGCTATTTATTACTTATTGAAACACCATATACTTCGTGCTCTTCGTTATCCTATTCACTGTGCATCAACGAAAATTTTTTCGAGGTGTAACATTCTTCCCCCCTTAAGAACATTCGTCCTCGAATGTTAAGTACTCGGGAATTCTACGAAAATTTCGCCAGAGTTTCCCCTATAATATGGCACTACCGTCCTGTCACAACACCCCATAATAACAATGCCTCACAGGGCCACAACATAATAGTAATAGAATTTGGCCACACACGACCCAATTGCATAAAAAGGAAAACATACATACCTTATGATCTTGACGTCCCATCTTAGCCCTCTTTCGGGGGCTGAAATAAGTGCGGGTACTTGGATTTCATGATTTCTTCCGCTTCCCATGTCATCTCTTCACGGTTATTATTTCTTCACAAAATCTTAACTGAGGCCACTTCTTTGTTTCTAAGCCTCCGTACTTGCCTATCTAATATGGCAATGGGTATTTCTTCATAAGTTAACTTCTCTGTCACTTGAACATCATTTACCGGACGATCCTAGTAGGATCTCCAACACATTTACAAAGCATCGAGACATGGAAAACTGGATGAACTGACTCCAAATCAGGAGGTAGATCTAATTCATAAGCCACTTTGCCTGCCTTACGCGCAATTTCATAAGGCCCAATGTACCGGGGACTTAACTTTCCCTTTTTGCCAAATCTCATAACGCCCTTCATTGGCGACACTTTCAAGAATACCCAATCTTTAACTTGGAACTCTAAGTCCCTTGGCGATTATCCATAGGACTTTTGATGACTTTGGGCCGCTAATAACCGATCTTGTATGAGCTTAACTTTCTCTATGGCTTGTCGACCAAGTCTGGCCCTATCAATTTAGCCTCTCGTGTTTCAAACCACCCAATTGGGGATCTACACTTTCGCCCATATAACGCCTCATACGGTGCCATTTGGATGTTAGAATGATAACTATTATTGTAAGCAAACTCAATGAGTGGCAAATGATCATCCCAACTTTCTCCAAAATCTAACATACATGCCCGTAACATATCCTCAAGAGTCTGAATGGTACGCTCAGCTTGTCCATCAGTCTGTGGATGAAATGTCGTGCTAAGGCTCACATAAGTCCCCAAACTACCTCTATCGGAGATAATAGATACTGGAACACCATGAAGTCGCACTATCTCTTCAACATAAAGCTTGGCATAATCTTCCGCTACATATGTCGTTCTGACTGGTAAGAAATGATCTAACTTAGTGAGTCTATCCACAATCACCATATGGAATCATACTTACGTCGAGAATGGGGTAAGCTTGTAATAAAGTCCATGTTAATCACTTCCCACTTCCAAGTTGGGATTTCTGCAGCTTGCAACAATCCGCCCCCGCTTTGGTGTTCGATTTTCACTTGTTGACAATTGGGACATTGAGCTACAAATTCTGCTATATCTTTCTTCATCCCATTCCACCAATATATAGTCTTAAGATCATGGTACATTTTCATTGCTCCGGGGTGGATAGATTAACAGGAACAATGGGCTTCTTTCAATATTTGGTGGCGTAAAACCAAATACATCGAACACATAATCTACCTCGCATCGAAGAACCCGTCTCTCGCAATCTCAAATGATGAATTCTCCCGAGGAAGTGTATCTCTATAATGCGTTAGCATGGATCTTCGTATTGTCCTCTTTCACTTCCACTACTAGCGACGAACCGGCCGAATTTCCGACGGTAGTTCCCCGCTACATGAGTCCACTACTCAAACTCCTAGGCTAGCTAATTGCTGGAGGTCACGAGCCATTTCTCTTTTCTCTGGCTGTACATCACACAAACTTTCCATAGATCTGCGACTAAGAGCGTCAGCCACGACATTTGCTTTTCCAGGGTGATATAGAATGTCAACATCATAATCTTTTAGCAATTCCAACCATCGTCATTGCCGCAAATTCAACTCTCTTTGCTTGAAGATATACTGAAGACTCTTATGATCTATGTAAATATCGACATGGGCATCATATAAATAGTGTCTCCACATCTTTAATGCATGTATCACCGCGGCTAATTCTAGATCATGAGTTGGATAATTCTTTTCATGTTTTCATAATTGCCTTAAAGCATACGCAATCACCTTGCCATGTTGCATCAACACCGCTAGCCCAATGCCCGAAGCATCACAATAAATAACATAACCTTCCAAATCCTCCGGGAGTGTTAGGACCCCAAGTGTTAAGTCAATCTATCCTTTAGCTCTTGGAAACTACGTTCACAAGCACCGTCCATTGAAACTTTGTCGATTGGCCGCCTTTGGAGTGGTGCAAATAGAAGAGAAACTTTCAACAAATCTTTGATAATAACTCGTTTAAGCCTTAAAATCACTAGACTCGAAGGAGTTGTGGGCCTTGGCCAAGTCTTTACGTGCCTCAATCTTTTTGGCTATCTACCAAAATACCACCTAAAACAACGTGGCCCTTAAATGTCACCGAGTTCAACCAAAACTCACACTTAGAAAATTTTTGCAAACAACTCCCGAGTTTGAAGAACTCTAAGGACAGACAAAGCAAATGATCCGCATGTTCCCCCGCTGATATGGAATACACCAAGATATCGTCGATGAATACAATCATAAACAAATCTAGGAAGGGCCTGAACACATTATTCATCAAATCTATAAACACTGCCGGTGCATTAGTTAGCCCAAATGACAACACCCGAACTCAAAATGGCCATATCTTTGTTCAAAGGGGTCGTCTTAGGGATATCTTTCTCTCTAACTCTCATCACGGTGATACTCCGGATCTCAAATCTTATCTTTGAAAACCATCCGACACCTTGTAATTGGTCAAACAAGTCATCATCCCTCGGGAGAGGATACTTATTCTTAATCGTCACCTTATTTAATCGGGGCGATAATTAATGCACATTCTCAAGGAGCCATCTTTTCCGAACAAACAATACGGTGCCTCTACACGGGATGAATCCATAGGCCGAATAAAGCCTTTCTCACAAGTCTTTCAATTGCTCCCTTCAAATCTTTTAATTTCGGGAGCCATTCTATAAGGAGGAATAGATATAGGCTTGGGTGTCCGGCGACACATCAATAGCAAAATCAATCTCGCTCGAAGGGAGGCCCGAAAGCTCTTCCTCGGAACACATCCGAAAACTCGTTCACTACGGAATCGACCGAAGAGTTTCGTGTCTGTACCTCTACATCTCAACCCGCACTAGATGATAAATGCAACCTTTTGTGATCATTTTCCTTACCTTTAGATAGGAAATAAACCTACCTTTTGGTGACGCCGTGTTTCCTTTCCATTCTAAAACTGGTGCTCCCCGGAAATTGGAAGCGAACCATTTTCATTCTATAATCAACATTGGCGTACCAAGAAGCCACCCAATCCATGCCTATATTAACATCAAAATCCACCATTTTTAACTCATGCAAGTCAATCATAGTACGACGATCACAAATCACAATTACACAATTTCTATATACTGCCGCCTATTATTCCGATTCACCAACGGTGGGACACCTCAAAAGGTTTGATCGACCCCGGACTGATCTTCAACCGACCCGCAATATATGGAATAACATATGACAATGTGGAGCCCGAATCATCAAAGCATATACATCATGAGAAAAAATACCGATATATACCGTGACAACATTGAGACGACTCAAGACCTTGGCATCCAGCCAAAGCATAAATACTGGGCCGAGGACCGCGGAACTGGACTCTCCTTCCGCCTACCATGGCCGACCGACGCATGTGAACCCTCGGCCCCATAGGGCATATGTAAGATTTAAGATCCGCCATCGACCCCGAAGGCTGGGTCCTACCTCTACCACCAACTAAGGGGCAATCACGCATAATATGGCCTGGTCGACCACATGAATAACAAACCTCTGAACCCAATCTGCACTGACCCCAATGTAACTTTCCGCACTGGGAACACCATGGTACATGTTGCCTCGATGGAGAATCGAGAAAGAAATGCGAATAAAGTAATGAATGACGATTGCTGTTAGCGTTTATATCATGGATTGTCGTTACGAATGTTGGGAGTTGATATGGAATATGGCAGAAAGTAGTATAAACAAAGGGAACGCTGCCCAATTTTCTTTAGCCTTAAGAAGCGTGTTATTGTAATTACGTAGCTAATGACAATACGAACTGTTTTGAAGGTAAAGACGCAGGCATTAAAGGAGAACGAGCAAGCGATAGAATAGTTAAGCGACAAAGGTATGTGAGGCTAATTCTTTATTTCTAAGGTACGAGTCCTATGGCATTTAATTTCTCCTTTCCTCGCGAATGTTCTATCTTCTAGAAAGCGTGTCTTTAGTCATGAAAGACCATACGAGATGAGAGATATGCTGTGGGAGTAAGATAATGATAATGGCAAGTTGAAGTCTAGAGATGCTATAGTCTATGATATGATGTGCTCCAAAAAGCTAATGACGCTATGTATAATCTATCGATGTTGATCACGTTGTATACACTCACCTTATGCTTGTTCCTTCAAGGTGAGTAAGCAGAACGCTTACGAACGCCCATAATGAAGTCTAGTCCACGACCTTATGTCACCCCGATAAAGCATGACCATCTATGAGTCTCTGTGCATGCATTATGATGAGTTCTGATAAATATACTATGATAAGCATATTGTTATAAGAATATGATGATATTACACCGTGCCTATATGGCCCTCGCGCCACGCGAAGGCGGGAAAACTATACACCATGGTCAAATGGCATGGGCAGCACCACTACGCTGGGCGGCATGAGATGGTGCCCCTGGACGCGGAGGCTCCGGACGCGGGTAATATTATGATTATCACACCGTACCCGTATGGCTCGCGCTTTATACATTTATGCATATATAACATGATGATGACTATGAGAGTAAGTCCGCATGTATTATTTCTTTCATGATTCAGTCAGTTACAGATTGCTCCTCATTTGATGTCTCCCTTATTTCATTGATGACTTATTATTGTTTATGCCTTACATACTTAGTACAATGTTCGTACTAACGTCCGTTTTCTTTGGACGCTGTGTTCATACCCACAGGTAGACAGGGAGGCGGTGCAGATTCCTAGGAGCTATCAGCAGATCTACGGGAGCCCTCCTCTATTCCGGAGGTGCTATTTTGAGACAGTATTTGTGTACATATATTTGGGCACGACTTCCGTCCCGTCCATATGTCTAGTACTTAGTAGAGGCTCGTAGTTACGCAGCCGTGGGTATTATGGTCCTATAGTTTCCCATGTATATGCATGTATATTTATTATTTTGATAGCCGGAAGTGCCATGTTTATAAAAGCAAATATGTTTCAAATGTTAATAGTTTTCCACGATTATGAGCATATATGGTAAATAAGAACAGATGAGTGTCAGGATGAACGATGTTCGGTGGTTAGCCCCGGATACCCGTCATGGCCCGTAGTCGAGTCGTGATAGAAGTTAGTATCGTAGCAAAGGGCCCTCTAGAAGTGTTCACGAGTCGTGTTCTAGTAGAGTCTTGTTTATGTCGTGTCAAGGCGCCACGCTAATAAACAAGAGGCCAAGCATATTTAGGAAAAAATGACCATCTTTCTTCTCATGAGATCGTGCGATAGAGCCGAGTATAAGATTTAATTTCTCCCCTAATAAGTATGTTGTGATTTTAAATGCCGCCAAAAGAAAAGCTGAAGTCGGTTTCCCAGAAGGGCAAGCCATGACGAGGAGGCGGGCGTAAGGAGAGCCGCCCATGAATATAGATGAGGGTGAGTCACACTAGAGGCTCCATCTAATGCCTCTACTACTCCGCCTATTACGAAGAGCAAGAAGGGTCACCTCCAGCTCCCATGCCTCAGTTCCTCCACCGGCTACCTCCCAACAGTGACCGAGGCTATTAATTTATTGACACGTGCTTGCTGCCGCTCGTGTGCACAACGGCAAAATGCGAGCCTGCGGACGGCCGCCTAGGTACCAGAGCTCCGAGACTTCATGAGTTTAAATCCTCCGCCGAATTCTTTTTGGGTCAAAGCCGGATGAAGACCGCAAGGCTTTATTGATGAAGTGTTGAGAACTGCTACGATTAGTTCACGCGAGGACCGAATAAGTGGAGTTGGCATCATATAGACCCGAGACGTATGTCCTATGGTACAATAATTGATAAGCGTCAAGAAAAGAGGATGCGCTCCTCCCGTTTGGCAAGAGTTTGTCGACGTCATCCGCCATTACTACCACCCGAGGTTCCGTCGAGCCGCAGCGGATAAATTTCTAAATTTGAAGCAAGGGAATATGAGCACCGTATAGTATAGCCTTCAATTTAATTCTGGCTAGATATG
Source organism: Lycium ferocissimum (assembly GCF_029784015.1). Taxonomy (NCBI): domain Eukaryota; kingdom Viridiplantae; phylum Streptophyta; class Magnoliopsida; order Solanales; family Solanaceae; genus Lycium; species Lycium ferocissimum. The sequence continues at coordinate 21,670 of NW_026726268.1, read as the reverse complement.
TTCCAACTATGGCGGCCGATATGAGATCGGCGTGGTATTTTGTGAGTGGCTTAGGGGCCACATTTATTCAAAGATTGCTTGACGACTTCATTGCAAGATAGATGGACATTTCTCGTATTCAAGCCCATGCCCAAAACTTAGAGGACAACAACCCTCCGCAGCGGGGTGATCGCGACGTTGATAGAGGCAAAGGCAAACGGGCCGCCGTACTCCATGGGCCTGTGCGGTGATTATAGAGGAGGATCAATAAGTCGTATTCTAGGCACTCGAGCCGCTGACGAGTGCACCTCCTCGATTTACAAAAGTGTGAGACTTGGACCGCTCGTTCCGTTCAGACATGGCATGTAGTTCGAGGGCCCCGTTCACAATTGGGGGGAGATTATAGTCGAGAGACCTCCGCACGCGACGCAACAACGCGAGGTTACATCAGTGCGGCTTCCGCCAGTGTTCGACGCTTTGCGCGCGTGTGGTCGGCAGGGCATATGATGGTAAGAGATTGCCCGCCGATGCGCGCAGTTGGGGGTTCACCCACGGTGATCGCCACGTGTTCTTCCTCGCACGTCCCACAGTGGGCACTTCCCCCGCACCCAAAAGAGGTCGAGGTAGAGGCCGAGGGGGAGCATCTACTTCGGGTGCCACATAGCCCCGCTTATATGCTTTAGCCAGACGGCAAGATCTTGAGTCATCCCCAGATGTGGTTACAGGTACATTGTCTGTGTTTTCTCATGATGTGTATGCATTGATAGATCTGGGATCTACATTATCTTATATTACTCCCTATGTTGCTAATCGTATTGGGGTGAAACCCGAGCCAATTAAGCCTTTCGAGGTGTCTACTCCGGTTGGTGATCCCGTGATAGCTAAACAAGTGTATAACGAATGTATAATTGTGGTATGTGATCGTCAAACCAAAGCTGATTTAGTTGAGCTGGAAATGCTCGATTTTGATGTGATTATGGGTATGGATTGGTTGGCCTCATGCTATGCTAATGTCGATTGCCAAATGAAATTGGTTCGATTTCAATTTTTGAGAGAGCTCGTGCTTGAATGGAAAGGTAATACGGCAACTCCGAGAGGTAGGTTTATTTCCTACCTTAAGGCAAGAAAGATGATAGCCAAGGGCTATATTTATCATTTAGTCCGAGTTCATGACACGGAAGCAAAGTCACCAACATTCCAATTTGTTCGTAGTGAATGAATTCCGGATGTATTCCTGCATGAACTTCCGTGCCTTCCTCCGTAAAGAGAAATTGAGTTCGCCATTGATGTGTTGCGGACACTAAACCTATTTCTATCTCTCCTTATCGTAACGGCACCCAAGCACTAAAGGAACTAAAGGCACAGTTAAAAGATTTACTCGAGAAGGGATTTATTAGGCCCAGTTCATCCCCGTGGGGAGCACCAGTCTTGTTTGTGAGAAAGAAAGAAGGCTCCCTACGAATGTGTATTGATTATAGACAGTTGAATAAAGTGACGATAAAGAACAAGTATCCTCTTCCCAGAATCGATGATTTATTTGATCAGCACGGGGTGCCAAATGGTTTTCCAAAATAGATTTGAGGTCGGGTTATCATCAAGTGAGAGTTAGAGAAGAAGATATTCCCAAGACAAAATTTTTCGTAACAAGATATGGCCATTATGAATTCCGAGTGATGTCGTTTGGGCTAACTAATGCTCCGGCGGTGTTCATGAATTTAATGAATAATGTATTCAGGTCTCTCTTGGACCTGTTCGTGATAGTATTCATTAATGATATCCTAGTGTACTCTCGCACAGAATCAGAACATGCCGATCATTTACGTATTGTTCTTGGAATTCTCCGTACTCGGGAGTTGTATGCGAAATTTTCAAAGTGCGAGTTCTAGCTAAATTCGGTGACATTCTTGGGTCATGTGATTTCAGATGATGGAATTCAAGTCGACACTCATAAAATTGAAGCTGTGAAGACTTGGCCAAGGCCTACGACGCCTACAGAAGTTCGTAGTTTTCTGGGATTGGCAAGTTATTATAGAAGATTCGTAGAGGGCTTTTCGTCTATTTCAGCCCCATTGACGAAGCTAACCCGTGTCAGTAAAATTTCAAAGGGAACGACGCCTGTGAGCATAGCTTCCAAGAGTTGAAGGACAGATTAACCTCAGCTCCAGTCTTAGCACTCCCAGAAGGGTCGGATGGTTATGTTGCGTATTGTGATGCTTTCGGTGTTGGGTTAGGATGTGTATTAATGCAGCATGGAAAAGTCATTGCTTATGCTTCGAGGCAGCTGCGAAAACATGAAAAGAACTACCCAACTCATGACCTCGAATTAGCTGCAGTCATTCATGCATTAAAAATGTGGAGACATTACTTGTATGGCGTGCATGTTGACATCTATACAGATCATAAGAGCCTTCAATACATTTTCAAACAAAAGGAGTTGAATTTGCGATAGAGGCGGTGGTTAGAATTATTGAAGGATTATGATGTGAATATTCTATACCACCCCTTTTAAAAGGCAAATGTAGAAATTTGACGCGCTTAGCTGCCGATCTATGGGTAGCTTATGTGAAGTCCCCTCGGAAAAGAAAGAAATGATCCATGAACTCCATCAACTAGCAAACCTTGGAGTGTGTATAATTGATTCAGGCGATGCAGGAGTTAGTATTAGAAATCCTGGCGTTTCTTCCTTGAACGCGGAAGCAAAGAGCGACAATACGACGATCCCCACCGAGCCATTATAGAGATGTATATCGTGCAAAAGAGGAGTCCCCATTTGAAATTTCCACAGGAGGAGTTCTTAGATATCGAGGCAGGCTATGCGTTCTAAATGTCACAGAATTACGTCGCCGAATCCTAGAAGAAGCTCACTATTCACGGTATTCTATTCATCCAGGAGCCACAAAAATGTACCATGATTTTAAATTGATGTATTGGTGGGATGGCATGAAAAGAGACATAGCAGAGTTTGTAGCTCAATGTCCAAATTGCCAACAAGTGAAGGTAGAATATCAAAAGCCAGGGGGATTATTGCAAGCAATAGAAATTCCTACATGGAAGTCAGAAGTGATCAATATGGACTTTATTGTAGGACTACCTCGTTCTCGAAAGTATGATTCTATATGGGTGATCGTGGACGGACTCACAAAAGCGAAATCATTTTCTCCCAATTCGAACTACATACTCAACGAAAGATTATGCGAGGTTGTACATCAAGGAAATTGTGAGACTTCATGGTATTCGATATCTATTATTACGAGCCGCAGGAGCACGCATTACGGCTAAGTTCTGGAAATCCTTTCAAGAAGGTCTAGGTACTCAAGTAAGGCTTAGTACGGCATTTCATTCACAAACTGACGGACAAGCCGAGCGTACTATACAGACCTTGGAGGATATGCTAAGGGCATGTGTTCTAGATTTTGGTGGTAGTTGGGATGACCATTTACCTCTAATCGAATTTGCCTATAATAATAGCTATCATTCTAGCATCCAAATGGCTCCGTATGAAGCGTTATATGGAAGGATGACCCGAGTCACCTCTGAACTGAGATTCGAAAAAGCTCTGACTCGGCTCGGGATGAGTAGATCTATCAAATCTCTAACCTGAAAACCGTGGAGGCGCACTAATCATAGGATGGCTTGAATGCCTCAAAAACTGCTGTCTGTGCCCGCCTCTATACTCACTCATCGGACCCGAAGATCTGGCCCTCTTGTTATGCCCTTTATCATGCTCACGCTCACTTCTTTGTTGTTTCAGGCTTTCTTATAAATTTTGAGCATGGGCTTGGATGCGTGAAATGTCGATATTGTCCTGAAGGGACGCAGTCAAGCACCTATCTATCAAGTGTGGCCCTAGGCCTTTCACAAACCGGTGCACTCGGTCACCCATATCCGCTACCATGGCCGAAGCATACCTAATAAAAGAATTGAAGTGGAGACTATACTCTAGAGCACTCATGCTCCCTTGCCTCAAATTTAGGAACTTATTGGCTTTAGCTCGACGAGCTTCTGGAGGCAAATAATGTCGGAGAAATGCATCTACAAATTCTTGCCATACCGGAGGAGGTGCATTGGATCCCCATGAAGCCATCCAAACCGTGTACCAACGAACTGCAACATCCCTCAATCTATAGGATGCTAACTCCACCGATTCAGTGTCCGAAACATGTATCAACCGAAGCATCCTCAATATACCATCAATGAAATTCTGAGGGTCCTCATCCGGCTTTGATCCAAAGAATTTCGAAGGGTTCAAACTAATGAAATCACGGGCCCTTGCACTAACAACACTATCACCTTGCCCTGTACGGCAGCAACCAATTTAGTAAGTAAATAAATGGCCTCTTTTACATCTTGGCCTGTGTCACGACCCGGCTACGGGCCATGACGGGTATCCAGGGCTAACCACCGAGCACCGCTCATCCTGACACTCATCTGTTCTCATTCACCATATATGCTCATAATCGTGGAAAACTATTAACATTTGAAACATATTTGCTTTTATAAACATGAGCCCTTCGGCTATCAAAATAATAAATATACATGCATATACATAAAACTATGGGACCATATTACCCACATTGCGTATCTACGAGCCTCTACTAGAGTACTAGACATATGGACGGGACAGGACCCCGTCGTGCCCAAATATATGTACACAAAATACTGTCTCAAAATAGCACCTCCGGAATAGAGGAGGGCTCCCGTAGATCTGCTGATAGCTCCTAGGAATCTGCACCGCCTCCCTGTCTACCTGTGGGCATAAACACTGCGTCCAAAGAAAACGGACGTCAGTACGAACATTGTACTGAGTATGTAAGGCATAAACAATAATAAGTCATCAACGAAATAAAAGAGACATCAAACGAGGAGCAATCCGTAACTGACTGAATCATGAAAGAAATAATACATGCGGACTTACTCTCATAGTCATTATCATGTTATATATGCATAAATGTATAAACTGCCCGACCATACAGGTACGGTGTGATAATCAATAATATTGTCAGCCCGCGTCAGTGCCTCCCGCGTCCGGGTACCATCTAATGCCGCCCACTAGTGGCTTGCCCATGCCATTTGGCCATGGTGTATAGCTGCCCGCCTTAGCGGTGACTGCCCGGCCATATAGGCGCGGTGTAATATCATCATATGCTCATAACAATATGCTTATCATAGTATATTTATCAGAACTCATCATAAGGCATGCACAGAGACTCATAGATAGTCATACTTTATCGGGGTGACATAAGGTCGTGGACCCCTCGACTTCATTATGGAGCGTTCGTAAGCATTCTGCCTCACCTTGAAGGAACAAGCATAAGGTGAGTGTATACAATGATCAACATCGATAGATTATACATAGTAGTGTCATTAGCTTTTTAGGAGCATCATATCATAGACTATAGCATCTCTAGACTTCAACTTGCCATTATCATTATCTTACTCGTAGCATATCTCTCATCCCGTATGGTCTTTCATGACTAAGGACTCATAGCTTTCTAGAAGATGGGACATTCATAGGAAAGGAGGAAATTCATGCCATAGACCTATGCCTTAGAAAGAAAGAATTAGCCTCACATACCTTTGTCGCCTAACTATTCTATCGCTTGCTCGTTCTCCTTTAATGCCTGCGTGTTTACCTTCAAAACAGTTCGTATTGTCATTAGCTACGTAATTACAAGAACGCGCTTCTTAAGGCTAAAGAAAATTGGGCAGCGTTCCCTTTGTTTATACTACTTTCCTCCATATTCCATATCAACTCCCAACATGTCACGACCCAACCCCGTAGGCCGTGACTAGTGCCCGAGCTGGGCACCCAAACACAATCATTAATCCGAATAACATACAGATAGCTTATACGGACACAAATATCAAACACTCTTTCCCGATTATATCAAACCTGTCGCAAACACATCTCAAACACAACCATGTTTATATCGAAGCGACAAGGCTATCAAATGGCACAACGGCCCAAAAACATATACAAATGCAAGCCGACAAAGGTCGGCCACGACGAATGGGGTAGCCCCGGTAACATATAATATACAAACACACACAAATACGTAATGGGCATAACCCACATACACGTCTATAGACCTCTAAACAGATCAACAGAATCATATGACGGGACAGGGCCCCGCCGTACCCCTGAACATACATACAAATGCAGCGAACGGATATATACCAAAATGTGGCTCCGGAATAAGGGGAGCACTCCAAACAGCAGAAAAGGGTGTCCTAGACTGGCGGATCACCAAACGTGCGTTCGTACCTACGGGCGAAACGCCCTCGAAGAAAGGGGTCGGTGCGAAATATGTGCGAGTATGCAAAGCGTAAAATATAGTAAACAAATCAATCATAGTCGAAATGTACACATAAGTAAATGCATTTCCGAAATATCAAAATGTTTACTTTCAAAATACAAATCATGCATAGGGCTCGAGAAATATGGTCGCCCGCCCGTCGATGGCGCCATAACACAAGATAACACCGTAAAGTTTCAAATCTCCGTATCCCCGTCACACATCATATCACAAAGATAACGCCATACACAACATATCACCAAATATAAGCGGAACCTCTCGAGCGAGGGCTCGGTGAACCATAAACACAGATAACACCTAGAGTATAACAAAGTGCGCACGACAACGTAACCTACCGGACTCGGCAAAGATACAAATAACGCATGAAGCGAGTCGTGAGTAACCATATGTACAAAATCATTATCATAGACTCAAAAGATAAGTAAAATGACCATACTTGGAAATCAGAATAGTAGCCAAATCAAATTATTTCAAAAGTCATCGGGACTACAAAAAGAAGAGTCGCGGGACCCACGGACGGGTGTCGACCCGAGCCGGGCCCGCCTATGAAAAACATACTCATCATACGCCATACAACCTCCTACAAGAATATCGAGGCAATCCGATCCTTTCTGTGAAAGATACGGGCGTTCGTAGTTACGGAATTCTTTAAAAGCCAAACTTTTTATGCATTATTTGAAAATCAAATATTCCAAAGACATAAGGGCCAATATTTCATCATATCAAGCATACAAATTCCAAGAAATAGATAAGTGTCATAAACATGCTCGGATTGCGAGAATAGAATTTTCTCGAGGCTCGTGTCATAACCTATTTGTAACTAAGGCATGCCAAAAGAAGAAGGGTTGAGCTTTACATACCTCGAACGCTCCCAAAGCTACTCCAAACTCAAGCTAATCACGACCTATGCCTCGGGCTCCCCAAGGTCTACAAATACGTCAACGGATATCAAATATTAGCTATAGCCATTTAGGCATTTAATTCCAAACTAACACTAAATTCTACAGAAAATTTGGGCGATTTCCCACAATAAATAGGCCAACCAGAGAATTTAACTCGGCCAAATCAACAACAACAACATCAACAACCAACCTAGCAACATCAATAATCAATTCAAAATGAATTCTAGCATTAAATACGCTTTCTACATAATCCAACAACATTCATTACATTCAATTCAACGGCTTACCTTCAAGCCAACATCAACGCTTATACATTCAAATACTAACCCGAACCCATACCAACAATATTCAAAGACATTTTAAGTAATTCATACAACGTTTCAAACATCCCAAATAATACTCCAACTCACCCGAAAACAGTCCCCAAACCCGAGAACACAACTATAATCCATCCCTCACTTCCAAATCATGATTTGCACCAACAATTCACCCTCTAACAATGTCATTCTCATAAATATACAAATTACATTAAATGCACAATAACCTCCAAATCAGCCCAGTTGATGACTAGGGGAAATCTCAATAGACAAGGAAAACAAGGGCTGTGGCCGGATTGAAGAGAAGAAGACCCATAAATCATCAATGATTAGAAGTTCATTGATATCTTCTTTTTATAAAGCAAATTGACTTCGATTCTTGAATAATCCACATCACTTCGCTTCTATTGGAACACAAGACTCCTCTTTTCGTGGAAAAGGCCCGTATCAATAATTCGATTTTACGTATGGACAATTCCTCAATATCTTGTTCATTCGCAACAAAATATTTTCTTTGTGCGTCGGTAACAAAAAACATGCTTTTTGGGGGAGAGATACTATTTCACCAATCGAGTCACAGTACAATTACAACATCAATCTTGAGTCATTAAACTCTCATTTCCAACATAGAATTCATAACGACAACATTCAAAATTCCAAATAGAATTAGTTCATTCTCATTCACACAACATGGCCCTATATTCGGCCAACCCTACATACACATATATGATGATTCTCATTCATTTCTTCACACTACATAACTAAACATGCTACATAAAATCAATTCACTATCTCAACACAACACACACACCTACACGATCGTACACACCCACACGGCTCAACTCCAACATACTATATTTCATGAATTTCATCCACTTTAGCATACTACAACATGCATACACCATTCATAACACATAAAACATGATTAAATCTTACCTTTCTTCCTTCAACTTCACAACTAGCTAGGGTTAGCTAGGATGAAAACTAGAGGGTTGATCGCTCCAACAACACTTCCACGCTACTTAGGGACCTCCAATTAGTGGGTTTGCACCAAGGAATTATTTTTGGAATGGCTAAAATTGGACTTGGAAAATTAAGGTTCTTGGCCAAGAGGTTGATATTGTTGGTGTTCTTCAACTTCTTTTTTTTTTTTTGCTAAGTGTTGGATGATGAAGAATGAATTAGTAGTCATCTTTTGCATACTAGTAAGACTTATACATGTGTCCATGGCCCACACATGTGTTGGACCAATTAAAATTGGCCACAACATGTGTGGGAGCCACCTCCCATTCACACGGCCAAAGGGCCAAAAATTGCATGATTTGCAACTTCCAATTATATCACTTTTGGTCCCAAATTTTCCTAAATGTTCCATGCCAACAAATTCATGCACAACTTGTGTCTTAAAATAAAATCGAAGGTCAAAAGTCCCGACTTTGTATCCCAGAATGGTTTTGTCCCTAACTTATCATAGTTAATCCGGATTGTCCCAATGCACAAAATACGGGATATAACACAACATTCGTAACGACAATCACAATATCGCTAGCAACAATCGTCATTCATTTACTTTATTCGCATTTCACAATTTCACTCCAATTCTCCATATTCATGACCAAAGTCCGTCAACGCGTATTTTTACATACAATACTTATTTCATGTTCTACATATCATTTATAACGTATTTATAATCTCAACGTATTCATTTTCATGATTCATTCCAACTACCTTTCCACAATGTCATTATTCACCCATTTATAACCCATTTTCTATACTCTTCCATAATCCATGTGTTTCAACCTATTAATACTTCAAAAAATATAGAAAGATCATAAAACTTACCTTAAATGATAGAGGAATAAGCCTTGGATGACAATTCACCTTTTCCACCAAAACCCTATTTTCCTCTTTCTTGGATTTTCTTGATTTGGATGACTTTAATGAGGTTTCCTTCCTTTGATTCACTTGATTTCTTGTTGTTGATCCTTGATTCCCTTTGTTTTCTTATGGATGAAATATAGGGAAGGTTCTAGAGGTCTTGAGAGATGAAGAAGGTTGATGGAAATGAAATAAATGAGGTGGGTTCTCATTTAAAGACTTGGAACAAGTTCAGTCGGCGGGACTTCCACGGACTGTTCCACCGTCCGTGGAACCCAGTGTTGGCCGTGGAACTGGTCATGGTTCACGACCATCTAGCCACCTTATATGCTGGCTGTTCCACGAACACATCCACGGTCCGTGGATCATAGTCCGTGGAACTCACGGTTCAACACAGTTCCATCCACACGTTTGATCTCCAATCCTTGTGGAACCTTCTTAGCACTTGTTCATCACTTCATTATTAATCTAGGGGACGTTATAACTCTTTCTCCAAAACATCCTTAAGGCATCATTAACTCAATACCCATAATTTTGCCCGACACACTAACTTATAACTCGCTTTCCTTAACAACTTTCTTTCTTCAATCCGAATGTCTTTGGAAATCTTTATTAGACTATCAATTACTGTTTCTTGCTTATCCAAGCCTCGTATTCATCGTGCCCTTCGTGAGTCCATTCACTTGTACGCTAAGGGGAAATTTTTGAGGTGTAACATCCTGAAGCATCCGGTGGAGGAACCGGTCTTTGGCCGGGGTCCGAGGCTCCCTCACGCTCCTCTAATATGATTTTTGAACGGGAGGACTGAGATTGAGCCTGCACTCTGGGACTCACTTTCCTCTACTACCAGTGGCGGAGCTCTTTCAGTCCACTTTTCTACCACCGTCTTGCCCTTTTGGGTTGCTGTAGCCTTTCTCCTTACAGGCATTTCGGAAATACACCACACACGGTTAAGGAACAAGAAGTTCTTATATCATAGCTCTATTGCGCGATTCTTATGAAGAAAGAAGGTCATTCATTCCTAAAATGTCCACAGCTTCTTGTTTATAAGTGTGGCGCGCAACACACCCATAACCAAGACTCTACTAGACACGGCTCGTAGACATACCCTAGAGACAGAATCGCATCCCGATACCACTTTTGTCACGACCCAACCGGAGGGTACAAAATGGCACGGTGCTAACCCATCCGGGCACCTCTTAACATACTTTTACATCACATCTAGGTGAGCCATGTAGCTAAATCATACTCTCATTCATCATTCGTATTAATCCCATTGGGCAACAACACATTCATATCATCATTAACATCTATGCCCATATAAATGTACATAAGCCGACAAGGCTAACAAAATAATATCCCAAAATATAGGCCGACAAGGCCAAACATATCTAACCATATACACATGTCTACGAGCCTCTAAGAATAATACATCATATCATATAGGTGGGACAGGACCCCGCCGTGCCCATGAATATGTACACAAAAGAATCTATACCAAAAGGCTCAGCTCCGAATGACTGAGCTATCATCTATGTAGTCCCTGAGAAATTATAGCTACGGATCAAGTCTGTCTCCCTGGCCACCTGCGGGCATGACGCATCGTCCTTAAACAAAAGGACGTTAGTACAAAGAATGTACTGAGTATGTAAAGCATGATCAACATCAATATGAAAGCATAATAGATAACATATGAAATAGCATAAGATGGGAGATAATAGTATCGTCATCATAGTACTTACTTGCCTTTCATAGGGACATTCCATTTCTATTGCGTATCTATGTACATACATCCATATCCGTACTCTTTTACCTTTCGTATCCATTTTCGTATTCGTATTCCTATTTCCATTCATACTTATATTCATATCAATTACTTCTCATCTACATTACATGTACATAGCCATTACATAACATTTACATAGTTTTAGCATATTCGTACTCATATTGATGTCATATACGTAGCATTTATATAGCATACCCGACCACGAAGGTTTGGTGTTTCACATGCACACAGCCCTACCGAGGCTCGGTGTCATACATACACAGCCCTTTTACCAGGCTCGGGTTATCCATACCCATCTGCGGTGTGCGCGCGTTACATACATACATATATATATTCTATACCATATAAGCTCGAGGTTTCATAATAGCCACACACGAGCACATGTACATATAAGCTCGGGGTTTCATAATAGCCACACACGGGCACATATACATATAAGCTCATAAGCATCTTTAGCCCTTTTATTATCGTCATTCATTACATTCTATCCTTAGAGAATTACTCGTCGTATAAGGAACTTTGTACAATCGTATCATATCGAGAATCATAAGCTTAGTAGCTTCTAAAGATAAGATCATTAAATAATATCGTAGGCTCATAGAAGGATAGATATTTGGTCAAAGAACCATGCCTTATGGAAGAAGGGTTAGCCTTACATACCTTTCCGTTCAACTATTCTATCACTTGTAAGTTCTTCTTCAATGCTCACGTTCTACCTTCATTAGAGTTATACTATCATTAGGAAATCGATGGTTTAACATACATAACTAAAGCTAGAGAAAATTGGGCAGTATATCCTTTATTTATACAACTTTCTCCATATCATATAGCAACTCCCAAACATCAATAATAATATTCACAATATCATCACATTAGCCTTTATTCAACTACATCATCCTTACTTCTCAACTCACTTCAATTCATCCATATTCATGGTCATATCACACAATTTCATTCATTCACATACAAGGTCTATTTCATGTTCTCAATATCATTTATATCATGATTATAATCATAATGTATCAAGATTCATAACTCAATCCAAACATTTTCTCAAAAGTGACACTATTCCCACATTCATGACCCATTTCCTATTTCGTTATGTAATCCAAGTGTTTCAACTTTCAAATACCTTAAACAATAAGTAAATGTCATAAAACTTACCTTATATTGTGTAGGAATGAACCTTGGGTGCAACCACTTCACTTGAGAAAAACCCTAGTTTCACTTTCACTTGAATTCTTGCCTTGGACGATCTTTGATAAGTTTCTCACACTTGTTTCACTTGGTTTGATGATAAGAACCTTTGATTTCTCTCGGATTCTTGTTCATGAAATGTATGGGATGTTCTAGAGACTTTAGAGAGAAGTGGGGAAGTGTTAGAATGAAAATAATGAAGTTGGGATCACCTTTATAGACTTGGAATAATTCAGCCCGTCGGGACTTCCCGGAAGCTTCCCGTCCGTGGAACATTGTATGGTCCATGGAACTAGTCGTGGTTCAACACCGGCCAATCACCACCATCTCTGGGAGTTATACGGACCCTTCCACGGTCCGTGGAAGTGAAGCAAAGTGACGTAATCCACGGTTCTACCGAAGTTGTTCCGTCGTCTCGTTTGATCTCCAATCCTTATGGAACCTTCTTGACACTTATTTAGCACCTCATTAACAATCTAAAGGATGTTATAACTCTTCTCCAAAATATCATTAAGTTATCATTAACTTACTACTTATAAATGCTTTCCGATACCTATCGCATGCCTTGCCTTCTCTTGGCAAACTTTCTTCCCTTATCTCGAATGTCTTTGAGATCTTACTTAAGGTCCTCAAATGCTATTTCTTACTTATCAAAACACCATATACTTCGTGCTCTTCTTTAGCCTATTCACTGTGCATCAACGGAAATTTTTTCGAGGTGTAACAATAATCCTCATTTGATACTTTTCGAACATGTACTCTAGCCTTTTGAATTATCTTACCCTCGGAAGGAACTATGTTCATCTATGTCAATGTGATTCATCTTATAGGACATACCATAACCCAATAATGATCATCTAGGTATTGTTAAAATGATTTACCTTAAGTTGAGAAGTGTATATCCATAACGATTACCTAGCACCATCAATATGATTTACTGCAAGTAACAATCTAGAATCTACTAAAGATATTCTGAAACTCATCCATGTAACTAATCCTTAATAGAATCTGAAGCATGTGTTACACCTCCCGGAGGTGTCATCTCAAGATTTTGGCTTATTGGTTGTGTACCTTTGGTTCGGGTTCAAGACGAGCTTTGGACACGAGATATTTTACTTTGTATGTGTACGAGGTATACGTAGGCATTCTTGACATTACAAGGGAATTAGAAGTGAAGCGGGAATCGATTTCTACTTCGGAGCAAAATGAAGGTATGAAATAAAGCCGAGCAATTGAAGACTTTTGAGAAGATCCTAGTATCGCATCCCAAAATTTACGAACCCCGACATGTTGATGAGCTGTCGTCTGGCACCGTCGATAAGGTTCTGCAATCAGACATTTCAGGCGGCAGTTCTACGGGGCATGTCGAAAGACCGTCGACACGTCGATTGTTATAACCCGTATTTTACACCTTTGGACACCTTGGGATTTTGTGAGACAAGTTAAAGACAATGTAATGAATTGATATTGTTGGGTTCATAAGTTGGTTATGAAAAATTTAGATGTGGAAATACGGGAAAAGACTAAGGGCAAAATTGGAATGTTGAAAAATGGATTCATGAATTACCAAAATATGGACAAAATAATTGGGCTTGGAAAATTTACAAAAAAAAAAAAAAAAAAAAAAAAAAAAAAAAAAAAAATAAGACAAGCCAAGCCCGATTTTATTAGGGTGGCCGGTCATGGTCCATTAAAAAAAAGACCCAAGCCCAACAAAAATTCATCCATGTGATGAATTTATTAAAGGCCAATAATTCATTTAATTCCTAGAAGATTCAAGAGAGAAAGAATAGAAGGAGAAAAACAAAGAAGAGCAAGAACAACAATAGGGCCATTCGGCCACTACCTCCAAAATTTTACCCTCAAAATATTGTTCCAAAAATTATTTTCTTGTGGTATTTATACTAATTCAAGGTCCCTCTACAACTTGGTATAGTTAGTTCGGAAGATAGACCGTTGGTTTCGTCGTTTTGACAATTTGGTGAAGTAAAGAAGTTAGAAGAAGAAGGTAAGAATTCATCCTAATTATTTATGTTATGAAGGTTTGTTTGGGTTGGAGTGTATGTAAATGAGTAGAATATGTAGAAATATGGAAGTTTGCAAAGTAGAAGTGCATGTGTGCATGTGGCCGAATTCATGCAAAGATGTATAGTTAGGATGAGTTGAATTTTATGTTGTATTATAATTGTGGTCATTGTGGAATTTGTATTGGAAGTGAAAGGTGGATGAAAATTTGATAAGATTGGAATTTGGCCTATGGCCGTGTGGAATATAGTAGGAGGAAACATGTTGAATTTATTTTGTTTAACATGTTAGTTGCGTCGTCGCGATCGTTACAATGTAAATGGAGACTTAACGATTCAAGTTTGGCATTAGAATTTCATATATGTGTTATGGGAAGGCATGTATTCTAACATAGTTGTGATGTAATATGAAAATGAATTACTTAGGTGCTAGTTATGATTGTCGTTGATGAAGTTAGAAGACAATAAAATGTTATGAATATGTTTGTCGTAGAATGGAAGTTTGGTTGAATTATGGTTCCGGTGGAAAGTTTGTATATTTTGCGAATAATATGAAAAACCATATGTAATGCCTCTAAATGATGTTGGAATGATGTTGATGAGTAAATGAGTATGAAAACATCCATGTTAGATTGAAAATGTGAAATTAGTTGCAAGTCGTCGCTTAGGCATAAAGATGTCTATTCGTGTTAGTAGGCGATTCTCGTTGTGGATTAACATTGTTGGTTTGGTTGTTGTTGACATTTGAGCCGAGTTAAATTCTCGGGGTGTCATATTTATAGGGGGATCTTTATCGAAATTTCGGTAGGCAAATACTAAACCCAAGTTGGAAGTTTGAACCTCATGAATAGTAATTGGTAAATGTGACCATTTGTAGGATTTTGACGAAACGGGATTGGAGTCTCGACGAGCTTAACAAGCAAGAAAGGTATGTAAAGCTCTCCCCTTCCTTTCTCTTGGCATGTCTTAGATGTACTAGGTTTGAATTTGGACCTCGGGGACAACTATACTCCCTCGGAATCCACGTCCAAAAAAATACCTTTTTTCATTCGGTAGGGTTGAATTAAATATGTGTGAATAGTTCAAAAATTGTTCAAGTATCTAGAACTTGTACAAATGACATCCGATTATCTTAAAACTCTCATAAATGACATCATGAAGCTTTAACATACGTGTTTACATACGCCACCTCATTTGACCCGGGTGGGCCCACTATTTTCGAACTTTTTTGATTTTATTTGAACTTCTTTTGAATGAAAACTAAAGGAAAATTTTAACTACCTTTCTAGCTTCGAAAAATAAGCCGTTATAATTATTTTATGTGAAAAATATGACCTACTTTAAATTTGAAAAAATGGGAACGATTTTAGAAAGATTATTTTGACACGAAAACATTGTGACGTCCGAAAGACTTATGCTTTGATTATTGTCAAATGTTCGTATAAGGTTGTTATCTGAGTTATGCTATCGAGTTTACGTATATGTTTTATATTTTGATATATACAAATGACCCCTAAAGTTCTATTTTGATAAGAATCCTCCGCGGCCTTTAAAAAGGTATGTGCTATGCCTCGTCCGGACCCCTTTTTCATGATATGTCGTTTGATTATTCCGTCCGATCTCTGTATATGTTGTACGTTTTATATTGCATTTAGTTTCTCACTACTCCACTCGTGGATGCCTCAATGCTTCCTTCACTGAGCCCGGGCCAGGATATGTTATCAAGCGTTTTCCACTGCATTGTTCGCCGTGCCTCGATGTGAGGGGGCAGGTATATATGTACATGGGTTGTGGAGTATGATGTGCCATGTACACACTAACGATATGATATGATATGATATGATATGGCCATCTGATATGCTATGATATGTGCACATTCGATTTGATCGATATGTTGTGGCGCCGGTGTCGGGGGCGACCACTTTCACGAGTCTCGTAATGGAACCGGCCAGAGCTTATGGCATATTTTTACGCTATGCATTTGCTTATGTTTTGAGTAAGCATTTCGATACTCGGTTTACATTTATGTTCCGTATCCTCTGTTTAGTTATAATTACCGTTTGTTGGTCTCTATGCTTTACATACTCGGTACATATTTCGTGCGACCCCCTTGTTCTTCGGGGGGCTGCGTTTCATGCGCGCGGTACACCCGGATGAGTACGGGCTTTTGTAGGAGATGTTCCGGCCACGGCGTTGGCAAGCTCCATTTGCTCTGAGTCTTTGCCGCCGTGTCGGATTTTGCATGATATGTGTTCGACTTATGTTAGAGACTTTGCGAGACGAGTTGTGGGTTCGAATGTCGATTGTGAGCGGCTCCATCGGCCGACGTGCGTGTCATTCTGTATTTTGCAGTAGATTCCATATGATTACAGTTTCTGTCGATTTGTAAACTACAAAGGATATTTCCAAAATATTTGTTATACTTGTCATTTTTGTCTGATTAAGAGTCCGAAAGTTTATGTATGTAATCAGAGTCAGTGGGTTCGCTCGGCTCCGAATGTGGGGTCGGGTGCCCATCACACCCCTACATAAAATCGGGTGTGACAAAATGGTATCGGAATTCGGTGTCCGTATCGAAGGTTGTACGCAAAGTCGTGTCCGATGAGAGTCTGTTTATGGTGTGAAGCGCGCCACATCTATAAACGAGGAGGCTACGGGGCATCTAGGGATTGTTGACCTTCTTTGTCTTAGATCGTGCGATAGAGCCAAGTCATAGGAAAATGAAATTCTATATGTGGGCTTTACATACGATGGAGGAAAGTAAGGATGACATGAAAGTTGAGAAATGAATTTTGATATATTTGTTTTATTACCGAAAATTGGAAGCCTAGAATGGCGGGGAATGTGTTATATAATCGTACGTTAAATGCCGTAAGGTATCGTCGGTATTTGCTATGTACGAGAGTTCAATTGAAAAAAAAAATGGAAAAAGATTATATGAAATTGTTAATTAGAATATTTAGTCAGATACGTCAAAAAGGGGGAAAGAAAATGTTGTAAGTAGATAATAAATGAGATGCGCTGTTCATAAGAGTTACGGATTGGGGTATGGCGTGAAAAATGTTATAGGAAAGACGGTTAATAGTCTGAAAGATCGAGACGAATGACATTCGATGCCCAGTAGAAATAAGGTCTATTGGAGGATTTAAAAATAGCTGATAATCGATTTTTGCGGTAAATTATTATGTAGGGATGGTGGGTGAAGATCTAAACAGGGCAACACCCGAAATAATTATGAGCAATGACGACGAAGGTATATTTATTGTTATGGGAAATCTGGGAGGTTAGGACGAAAGATGAATATTGTGGAATAAGAAGGGTAAAACAGTAAATATGGAAAAAGGGACGTGCTACGAGAAAGTCCCGAAATCTGTAAGACTTCGATTTGCTCCAGATTATGTAATAAAGGTCATGTGGCGAAGCGGACACGATTGTACTGGCATTAGAGCATCATATTGCACCCGAGTTTCAAGGTTAAGCGTGCTACGACCGGCGAGCACTGCGGATGGGTGACCTCCCAGGAAGTGCATTAAGGTTTCATAAATGTAGGTGTATGAAATGAATGGGAAAAAGGGGGTCCAAAAGGAATTAGTGTCACGACCAACTAGGGCAGCCGCGAAAGTGCCCAATACTTGTCGAGCACCCCACATCTACATATTTCCTTTATTACTAAGTGGGCCATATGAAATATACGATTATTTTTTTTTTCGACATAACATTAATAACATAATAATATACATCGGCTAGCAAGCTTTGATAATACATTATACGTGACAAGGACATCGATGCAAAATATCTACGTACGTGTCCGCACGAGCCTCTAAACATAGTACAATATATACATATACACGGGGAGAATAGAATACCGTCGCGCCCGAATATATACACAAGAGTAATACCAAAGGAACTAGGCTCTCGGCAACAAAGGCCGCTAACTACCGCGACGGAACTCTTAGAACCCTAGTTCAAGTCCACTCGCCGACTTGACTGCGCGGCATGAACGCGGCGTCCACACAGAAGGGACGTCGGTCAAAAAGTGTACAGTATGTAAGACATGGAAAATAAACAACGCAAGCATAAACATAGGTTATAAGTAACCATATCATAGGATCGATGGATATATCTTAATGAGATAAGAAAGTAACACTCGTACACAAGAATGCCCTTTCGGAAATGAGATAGCATGACGCTTATGCTGTTCTTGGAAAACATTTCTTTTTTCATGAACATAGAAAAATAGAACACTGTTGTATCATGTCTTATCATATCAAGTCATAGCATATTGGGTCATAGCATAGCAGAAGCATACATCCAGGTGCCATAGCATGGGCGATCATAAAGAGGTCATAGCATAGCCGATCATAGCATAGTAAGTCATAGCATAGGCGATCATAGCATAGTAAGTCATAGCATAGGCCGATCATAGCATAGTAAGTCATAGCATAGTGATCACTAGCATAGTAAGTCATAGCATAGCTGATCATAGCATAGTAAGTCCATCATATAGCAGTAAGTCATAGCATGTATCATAGCATAGTACATCAGCATAGCCGATCATAGCATAGTAAGTCATAGCATAGGCGGTCGGGGATAGTAAGTCATAGATAGCTAATGAAACATAGTAAGTCCTTCCCAATTCCCAACAATGTCGGCTCGCCCACATTGCGCCGAAATACTCCGGCTCGCCCATACATCCCGCGTCCCAAAGGTATCCCACGTCCGGGATGATAAAGCCGGGACTATTGGCAATGAAACATAGTTCCCTTCCCATTTTCCATGTATCCATGTCCCCATGTACATATACATGGACATCATATACATATATCATATCATATTTTATCATGTCATGTTATGTAAAATAATATTTTCTTAACCAGGGGATCATCATTTCCTTCATAGAATCATAGTCGTCGTTTTGGTCATAAAAACTTTCAAAAACTGCAACACTTTGATTTAGCGAAGAATAAATATTTTAGAAAACATTTATAAATTTTGGAGAAAAACACAAGCCTTGGAATCGATGAACTGGTTAAGACAACTATTATTTAGTAGTCAAAATAATAATCCAAAAGTTTCCTCTAATTATAGAACGAAAATAAACCAAATGAACAATAAGAGAGAATTCAGGGATAGTGGGCCCACCTCGGGCCAACAGAGGTAGCATACACAATTTACGTACGTTGAGCTTCCAAAATCATTTACGAAGGTTTTTTATGGTCACTCGGTTCCATTTGGGCGCGTTGGAGATGTTTAAACGATTATTTCAATAAAACACCAAACTTAATTCAATTTTATTGAATGAAAAAGAGGTAATTTCAAGTTCGAATTCCTAGAAATGGAATCATCCCCGAGGCGCGTATTCAAGCCTATTACATCTAGGACATGCCAAAGAAGGAGGGTGGCCTTACATACCTTTTCCGCTCCTTATGCCACTCCAAATTCAAGTCGCAAATCCACGAATCTACAAATTGGTCATGTTTACCAAACATGCTTAGTGCCTTAGAATTGAATTCTTAAAATAATACTTGGCTACCGAAGTTTTGGCAAAGACCTCCCCGTAAATACTCCATTCCACCAAGTTCAACTTGGCCAATTTCAATCAACAACAATCCGGGAATTCAACCCGGCCAAACTAACAACACAACATCAACAACCATACTAACAATTTCCATATTCAATCCAAGTTACATTATAATAACTCAATCCATATACTACATCCTTCAAAACCTTCCAACTCCAATAAGAACATTATAATTCATATGCCAACAATACCATACCAACAACATTATCTTTCATGCATGCAAGAACATAATATTCAATTTAAATACTTCAATCACAAGTCTCCAACTTCTACAACTTCACAAGATTATTAAGCTTTCATAGGTAATATAAAATCCTCAGCACAACAACAACCAAAACACAAAAAATAAAATTGATTCATTTTCTTCCATACTTACATGCAACTACACTGACCACACATGCACCCTACCTCACGGCCACCTTCACAACTACAACCTCTCAAAAATCATCCAACTTCCAATATCAACATAACATTTACAACAATAACAACCAAATACTAAATAAAATAATTAGTACATGATTTACACACACATATATATATCCATGCACGGCCACACCATAGTTTCTACTCTTCCATGAATTTCATCCATTTTCTTACACCGTGCACATGCAAAATCATCCACAACATGCAAGAAAGAATCAAACCTTACCTTTTCTTCAATTCTTCACTTGGTTAGAGATTTCAACTCATACAAATAAGTGTTCTTCTTGCTCCAAAGACCACCCCACCTTGCTAGGGACCCTTGAATTAGGGAAATGATTTGTAGAAATTTTTTTGCAAATTTTCTTGGAATTTTTCTCTTGGCCGAATGGCCTTTATTTTATTTCTCCTCCTTGTTCTTTGTTCTTCCACTTCTTGAAATTTCTAGAAAATTATGAGACAAGGATGACTTGGTCATCTTTTTAAGTGCTCACCCACCCTTCATGGGCTTGGCCGTGCCATGGCTTGGTTGGGCCTCTCTTTTAAAAAAAAAAAAAAGAAATTCAAGCCCAATTGTATTTCATGACAAAATTAATTCATAAAACCGTTTCCAAAAATTCCGACTTTACCTAATTTCTTAATAATTCCGCCTCTAAATTCTTCATAAGCCATTCATATGCTTAACAAGATAAAGATATGGCCTTGCTTGTCGTCCTCCCGCAATTGGCTTAAGTTACTCGATTGCTCAAAAATGCGGGATATAACAATTAGAATATGAGGAGTAGCTAGAAAGCTTAATAAGGGTGGCCACGATGATAAGCAAAGCCTAATGGCGAAGTGGCCAAAAAACGAGACATGAATTATGTATTTGAATACAGGGAAAAGTGTGAGCATAAAAGTGAGTTATTGAATGTATGAAAGAGACTTACCAAGTTTTGTAGGGAAGTATGGGATCAAGATTATATGTTGACGGAAATAACAATGAGAATAGAAAGAGAAGGACTATTATGCTATGTTGAATTAAGCTTTAGGAAAAATTTCCCACGTCATCCATAAGGAGCACTACCCTATTTGGGAAAATCTTGCTTTGAAGAAAAATACATGAGCGATTAATTCGCAATTCATCTAAATGGGCTAGAATATGTTCCAATCATATTGTGCTTTGGAAGGAGGCCCACATCGACGGCAATAATGCCCGGTAACCGAGTGTGACTATGATGAAAGAATGTAAAGCATATGATGAAAGTAATTGCGACCTATATAGTTCCT